>NC_060904.1:5934588-6087088 GCF_014805685.1 Silurus meridionalis | reverse complement strand
TGAGTTGGCTACAATTAGTGGTATTATTTTTGTATTATTTTATATATTGTCTGTAATGCTATTGATTCTAAAGTAGCAGCTCAGACACATGCTTAGTATAGTAAAATGTTTTCAGGGATGTGACAGGTTTTTGTTGTTGTTGCAAAATTTACGAAAAGAGACCTGGGTATCAACCTTTTCCCAGTTACCTAATAGTCTTTAAGACAAGGGGGTTTATGCGTTGCAGTTTTTACTAACGTGATGAGCAAAAAAATGTTGTTTAATTACCACCAATCAATGGTTCCCTGGTGGTCTAATAGTTAGGATGCGGCGCTCTCACCGCTGCGGCCCGGGTTCAATCCCCGGTCAGGGAACCAATGCCAGCCATTAGGGTTGCACAAGCCAGTGCACTCTCAGTGCCGGTCCCAAGCCCCGATAAATGGGGAGGGTTGCATTAGGAAGGACATCCAGTGTAAAAACATGTGCCAAATCAAACATGCGGCTGATCCGCTGTGGCGTCCCCCAAAAGTCAACTCTTATAATAAGCTTTTAACCATAAACAAATACTATATATATATATATATATATATAATTTATAATAAATATAACATTAATATTTACCATAAATTGTGTTAGTGTTTTAAATGGTGATTTTATTTTTGTAAAAAAATTTATGAAGGAAGGAAGAAAGAAAGGAAAGAAGGAAAGAAGGAAAAAGATATATGCATGCAAATGACTGAATAAGTTTAGAACATGAAAAATAGGGGAAAATTTTCAAATGTAAAAAGAAAAAAAAAGAAAAAAGTGCATGAATATATAATTGAAAACAGAAAGAAAGAAAGAAAGAAAGAAAGAAAGAAAGAAAGAAAGAAAGAAAGAAAGAAAGAAAGAAAGAAAGAAAGAAGTAGACATGTTGTATGTTTAGGAGACCAAGTGGAAAGAGAGTAAGGCCGGGAACATTGGAGGTGGGTTTAAACTGTTCTTTCATGGTGTGGATGGAAAGAGAAATGGTGTAGGGGTGATTCTGAAGGAAGAGTACAGTAAGAGTGTAGTGGAGGTGAAGAGAGTTTCTGATAGGGTGATGAACGTGAAGCTGGAAGTTAAGGGGTGATGATAAATATCAACAGTGCTTATGCTCCACAAGTGGGTTGTGAAATGGAGGAGAAGGAAAAATTCTGGTGTGAGTTAGATAAAGTGGTAGAAGGTGTACCTAGGAATGAAAGATTGCTGATTGGGGCAGACTTTAATGGGCATGTAGGTGAAGGAAATGGCACTTGAACACTTAATGAACACTTATTTTGAGAAGAATGAGGATCATAGGGTGACGTATAAGAGTGGAGGAAGGTGCACACAGGTAGACTATGTTCTGTGTAGGAGATGCAACCTGAAGGAGATTGGAGACTGTAAGGTGTTGGCAGGGGACAGTGTAGCTATACATCATGATTTGGTGTTCTCTAGGATGGTTTTGGAGGTGAAGAAGAAGAGGGGGAGAGTGAGGACTGAAAGAATAATAAGATGGTGGAAACTGAAGGAGGAAGACTGTAGAGTAATATTCAGGGAAGAGGTCAGACAGGGGCTCTTTGGTGGTGAGGAGGTGCTGGATGATTGGGCAACTACTGCAGAAGTAATAGGGAGACAACCAGAAAGGTACTTGGTATGACCTCTGGAAATAAAAAGGAAGACAAAGAGACTAGTGGTGGAATGAGGAAGTGCAGGAAAGCATAAGGAGAAAGAGGTTGGCAAAACAGAATTGGGATCAACAGAGTGATGAGAAAAGTAGGCAGGAGTACAAGGAGATGCGGCAGCAGGTAAAGAGGGATGTGGCGAAAGGCAAGGAAAAGGCATATGAGGAGCTGTATGAGAAGTTGGACACTAGGGAAGGAGAAAAGGATTTGTAGCGATTGGCCAGGCAGAGGGACCAAGTTTTGAGCAGCTGATGAATGAGGAAATGAGAGAGAGAGAGAGAGAGAGAGAGAGAGAGAGAGAGAGAGAGAGAAGGTTGGATGATGTGGAGTTGGTAAAGCAGGAAGTGAATAGGATAAGTAAGGAGGAAATGAGAGCAGCGATTAAGAGGATAAAGAGTGGAAAGTCGGTTGGACCAGATGACATACCAGTAGAAACATGTTTAGGAGAGATGGCAGTGAAGTTTTTAACCAGGTTGTTCAACAAGATTTTGGAAGGTGAGAGGATGCCTGAGGAATGGAGAAGAAGTGTGCTGGTACAAATCTATAAGAATAAGGGAGATGTGCAGACCTGCAGTTACTACAGGGGAATAAAGCTGATCAGTCACAACATGGGAAAGAGTAGTTCGAAGCCAGGCTGAGAGAAGAGTTGACTATCTGTGAGCCATAGTATGGTTTCATGCCAAGAAAGAGCACCACAGATGCAAAATTTGCTGTGAGATTGTGGATTTAAAGAAAGTGTACGACAGGGTGCCGAGATAGGAGTTGTGGTATTGTATGAGGAAGTCAGGTGTGTCAGAGAAGTATGTGAGGGTGGTGCAGGACATATATGAGGACAGTGTGACAACAGACTGGTTCAAGGTGAAGTGGAACTGCATCAAGGATCGTTTTTGAGCCCTTTCCTATTTGCAGTGATGATGGACAGGTTGACGGACGAGGTCAGACAGAAGTCTCCATGGACTATGATGTTTGCGGATGATATTGTGATTTGTGGTGAGAGTAGGAAGCAGGTTGAGAAGAGCCTGGAGAGGTGAAGGTATGCGCTGGAGAGAAAGGGAATGAAAGTCAGTAGGAGTATGTACAGAGTACATGTGTGTGAATGAGAGGGAGGGCAGTGGAGTGGTGCGGTTGCAGGGAGAAGAGGTGGAGAAGGTGGAGGAGTTCAGGTACCTGGGATCAACAGTGCAAAGTAATAGAGAGTGTGTTAGAGAAGCAAAGAAAAGAGTGCAGGCAGGGTGGAGTGGGTGGAGAAGAGTGATAGCAGAAGTGATTTGTGATAGAAGAGTATCTGCAAGAGTGAAAAGGAAAGTTGAAGGACTGTGGTGAGACCTGCGATGTTGTATGGTTTAGAGACAGTGGCATTGACTAAAAGACAGGAGGTGGAAGTGGAGGTAGCAGAGCTGAAGATTTTGAGATTTTCATTGGGAGTGATGACGATGGACAGAATTAGAAATGAGTTTATTAGAGGGAAAGCGAATGTAGGACGTTTCGGAGACAAGGTAAGGGAGGTGAGATAGTTTGAACATGTGCAGAGGAGTGACTTGGGGTATATCGTAGAAGAATAGTGAGGATGAAGCCACCATGAAGGAGGAAAAGAGGAAGGCCAAGGAATAGGTTTATGGCTGTGGTAAGAGATGACATGCAGATAGTTGGTTTGTAAAAGGCCGATGTAGAGGACAGGGGGGTATGGAGATGGATGAACCACTGTGGCGACCCCTAATGGGAAAAGCCTAAAGAAGAAGCTCTTAAATGTTTAATCTGTAACTATACATTTGTTTTCTTTGTTCATCGATTGCTTAATTTCAATTCAGCTGCTTCAATTAAAAACAAAAGTTTTCAACTTAATCATGTTTAAATAACAAAAATAAAACATTATGCTTAAAGAAATATTCTACACAAACCATTGCCACTGTATACTGTACGCTGTAGGCAATCCGAGAGCTTTATATTTCCTGGTCAGATAAAAGCGCACCCACTCTATTCTCTGAACTAATAGTATATTAGAGTGAAAAAGTCAATATATATTTTTTTTTAAATGCATCCTCAGCTATAACACTTGAGAAGAACACTTCTCAAACCTTTAATCACAAACAAATCTATTTTCTATTGACTGGCTAAAATGAAACTTTATTCCTTTACAAGATATTAATAAAGTGCGCATTGGGGAAATGAATGCACTGGTAATGCAGAATAGAAAGTTTCACAAGTGCAGCTCTTGTAACTAAAGATTGAACTTGCACTAATGGCTGATTATACTCCTTACATCCCTTCCATGAGTAATGGTTAATCTCCACAAAAGCTGGACAACTCATTTTGAGACACACCAAAATTTTGCGGCTTTCTTTTAATCGTATCTCACATCTTTTTAACTCCACTATATAGATAAAAGTGCTGGGATACATGACTTTATTAGCCATAGGTGGTTCTTACCCAAACTGTTACCACAAAACCAGAGGCCCATGACTGTTAAGATGTCTTTGGATGTACAGTTAAACATCATTGGACGAGCATAATTCGTTCTTGAAATTTGCTCGTAGGTCTATTTGCTCGTATTTTCGAACTGATTTTCCCCATTGGAATGAAAGTAAAAGTGATTTAATGCGTTCCAAAACCTCATTCAATCGCTTATTTCTGCACTTAAAAAGTATTTGTAGCCTATTTTAACAAACAAATACACCGCAAATTACCGTAATGTAAACATAATTGAACACTTACTCATGTGATAGTGGTTGATTGCGAGTGTGAGACGCGCACCATGCTCGTAACCTTCTTGGTTTCCATGGTAATTCTATTTACTTTTCGTTTTCACAGCACTGATTTTCTTGGGAGACATTTTTCATGATTTCTAGTGAAATAAAAATATAACACTAAAAAAAGTTATGTTTTTGCTGCACTGAACAACGAGAGCGACTAAGTGATACGTCATCAACTAAGTGACTAATGCTACCCTCCGCTGAAAACGGGGAACCGGCAGCGTGGGTTTGCTCGTGCCTTCGAAATTTGCTCGTGAAATAGGGTGATATTTTGCGAGCAAGGTCGCTCGTATCTCCGTTTGCTCGTACTAGTAGTTGCTCGTACAACAGGGTTTTACTGTAGTAGCATTTTCCCTTCTCTTGAACTAGGAGACCCTGTTCCAGCATGGTTGAAAGTAAGAAAAAGTTTCAAACGATAATGATATTGAAGGTTTTAAAAACTTTCTTTGCAATGAAAAGAAGTAAGATATCATACATTAACTACTTATAAGATGGTATCAAAAAGTTTCAAGACTAATTTTGAAACACACCAACAGCAGCACAAGCCTGCACACAGTCACAGGGAGCACCAATTTTTATAAGTCAGTGTGCCAAAAGACAGCATCCTGTGTAAATTGGGAGCTGTGCAGCTGGTGCTAATCTGATATTCCGTTACCATGCCTGATATTCTGACCATGTGCTGAAAACAGCATGATCTCACCTACACACCCACCCTACTAGCCAAATTTGTTGACTGTAGACTTCGCCATCTTCCGGAAGATAAAGATCCAGTTTAAAGGTTGTCGTTTTGACATGATTGCAGAGATCCAGTGCGAATCGCAATAGGTGCTTGCCATGCTAAGAAAAGAAGACTTTCAGGACACATTCCAAAAGTGGTAGGAATGCTTGGAGCACTGTATTGCTGTGCAAGGGGACTATTTTAAAGGTGAAAGTGTGTCACTGTAGATACATTAAGTCCATTCTTGTAAACAGAGCAACTCTCAAAACCTTTTAATAGCATGTTGAATTAATCAATTAACAGCCCAAAAACAACTCTGGCAAGTTGTCATACTAAAAAGAGTTCTTGAACTTATCATTTCTTCATTAAGTATCTTAAAACTATGCCTAGTTGAGGATTTTCTGCAGGCAGCTTTTATAAGCCAAATGTCAATAGTTAATCTGTGCTGGACATTTAGAATGCAGATAAAAGGAGGAAAATATTTTTTGTATCATATGCTATTTATGAACACATTCATCATCCTCATGTTCTTTGTTCTGGGATGATCTTGTGTGTGTGATTTCTCTGTGAACTTAGCAAAAGTTTTTATTTAAAAAGTATTGAATGTTATGTACTATAAAATTTATCTTACCATTCAAACTAAATATTTTTTGTTGTTGTTGTTGCTATTTATTATATTTATATACAAATAAGACCAGTAAAATAGCAAGCAATTTTTTTAAAAAAACCTCTAAATATACTCATTAGTCTATTCAGAAATGATAATAAATATGAAATCACCGTTTGAGGTAGTAATTAATTTGTAAAATAAATTAAAAACTAAATAAAATATATTCCTGTATTTGGGCATATATACAAAAGAATCTTTTACAAGGAAGGGAGATCCTGACCTTAATTATGATTTAACATTTAGAAAGTCTTTATTTCCATATAAACATGATGGTGGAATTTGGTGTAAGTAAAACTCTGCAAATAATGTGTCTGCAAATAATCACTAAATAATAAATACAATACTAACTGAAAACAAATATTACATTGAACCACAGAAGACAACACATTACAACGATTGATGAGAACAGACACATGTAATTGCATTACTGTAAACTTCTGAGATGAAGAATGTTGATAGAACTGGGGGAAGATGTGCAAGCTGTACTTGATGTACAGGCCAAGTCGCATCCAGTTATTTTGAGAAATTTGTCTCCAATCTATTGATGTCTTCTTTTAGCAAGGGTCTGGTTCACTGTACCAGATCGTGATGGTCTGTGCCAGGACTCTTTCAATGTTTTTAGAGTGGAACGAAGTTGTCTGTACTTTTTCAGATGCCTCAGGAAATAAAGTTTCTTTAATGCCTTTTTGACAACATTGCCAATTTCTAAATCCCGTTTAAGCTGAAGAGTGGTCCTATAAATTCACAAGACTCTGCAATAGCTATTGAATAGTTTCTGATTCTTTAAGATTTTGTGACTTCCAGAAATCTATGATTAGTTCTTCGGTTATGGAGGTGTTCCGGAGGTGTCGTTTACGTTTAAGTTACAGCATGGACTACCTCCTGTCAGCACGGTGATTCATCGTTATCTGAAACCCGTCCAATAATGCCGGTGTCATCAGCATATTTGAAAAGCTTGCCTGAGCTGTTTTGACTGGTGAGTCCACTTGTAAATAATGAGAACAGAAGGAAGGAGGAGAACACATCCTTGGGGAGTTCCTCTGTCGAGTGACAGAAATTAAGAGGATGTGTTGTTTACCCTGGGCAACCGGTATTAAAAAATTATATGCTGCAGCACTTATGTCGGAATGAGAAGAAAATGAAGAGAATCAGATTCACATAATTAACAAATGCAGCAATGTGCTCTGAGAGAGGAAACTTAGAAATTGGTAAAAAAAAAAAGTTTTATCAAGATGTCAGCATTATGGAACTTGATTCATACATTTCAAAAAGGTTGATCTTCTTGTACTCCTGCTCATTCTTTTTAAGATGTAGAGTGTTCGAAATGCATTTCTGCTCATTGCACTGCTCATACACTAAACAACAACATAAAGCTACAACACAACACAAAGCTACATAAAGTGCATCGAGTGCAACCTAGTGCAAACAGTGCAGACAAAAAAAACAGTACAGACAGACAAGACAAAAAAAACAAATATAGCGCCGACCAGTAAACTTAAAAACTATACCCGGGAGTGAATATAACCAGAACAATATTTATTTAATTTATAGAATATAGAACATTTATATAATGTTATATAATGGGTGAGTTATCATTGTTACCATAGTTCTATAATGATTCATGCAATTGATATAAGTAGTAGTGTCTAGGAAATTATAGAATCTTATAGCCATCTATTAACATTAACATTTTTGCTACGTTGCTGGATGTTTTGCTATTTATAGTATTATTTATAATTTTCTGGGTTACTTGTGTCCAGCTCTATGTCCTCTTTGGGTATCTCATATGTCACATTTGATTTTATACACTAAAGCTAACAGGGATTACAAAATACCAGAGCACTTTTAAGTCTAGTTTGTACAAAAGTACAACTTAAAATAGTCAAATAACAAGACTGTTAGTGTCTTCTCTCTTGTGTTCATTTTCCTTGAGTCATTGATTGACATTGAGTTAAATATGTCGCCCTGTTTTTTTCTCCTCTGGGAGGACAACCAAGTAAATACTCCAGACACACAGCAGGTCCTACAGTCACTTCGTGGATTTTTTTCACATATTTTCCTAAGAGACATGGAAAAAAAACCTCACATCCACCCACATCCAGACTACTTTTATCATCAATAATCTGCTGGATCTGAATATTATGTGGCAGTGTGGGAAGAGGCTCCAGTGTTTCACAGCTCTATAAATTATAAATGGTATGTTATTATCACAGATAAACTGCACTCTCAGTTTTTTTTTTTCAGGTGAAATTTATGTAGAAAAACAAGGTGTGTAGTTACTGTTGCACACCTTCCCTGTCAAACTTTCCAAACTTCATCGCAAAAATGTACACAGCGATTCTTAAAAAAAATAGAAGTGGATGTATTTAACCTCTAAAAAAATAGCTATGTTGTGAATATAGATTTTTTTTCCATGATTGTAGTACCGAATAATGTGAACTCTAATGTGTTGAGTAGATCTAGTATGATAAAAGTCATGTTCCGAGTTTCATCAATATTGCATCGGTAGTTACATCATTGTTTACTTTGAGAAGGTCGCTCATGTTATGATTTGGTTTTTTGCAGCTGCTTTTAAAGTAAAGTCTACCCCCTCAGATTAAACAAATCATATGTATTTCCTCTGACTCAAAGTGTGGAAAACATCAAGAAAAGAAAATGCTGAACAACACAAAGTAGCTCTTTCAATAGTCTTTTAAAAATATGTATCCAAGAAGTGACATTGCTACTTTAGCTAGCTATAGGAATGTACAATTACCTATAGTTTCACACAGAAATCTGAACCTGAAACTTTCAGGTAATTAGGTACTAGAAACTATTTCAAAATTACCTTAAGATAATCCATTTGCACATTTGACAGATAGATTTAGATAATTTTACAATAAATAAAGCTCTAATCAATGAAACTGAAATATAGCTAGCAGCCATTGCTGATTAGCTTCCCTGATATAATTGGACACTTTTTCAACTACTAATAATTGTTTTTTGATTCTTGATGTTTTCTGACAATGAACCAACACACAGCCAAAATTAACAAAGGAGTGGCTACGGGGCAACTCTGTTATTGGTCTTGAGTGGCCCAGCCAGAGCCCAGACTTGAACCCAGTTGAACATCTCTGGAGAGATCTGGAAATGGCTGTGCACTGAGGCTCCCCAACCAACTTGATGGAGCTTGAGAGGTTCTGCAAAATAGAATGGGAGAAACTTCCCAAAAATTGTTGTAGCATCATACTCAAAAGGCTTGAGGCTGTAATTGATGCCAAAGGAGCTTCAAAAAAGTATTGAGCAAAGGCTGTAAATACAAAGATTTTAAACACACTTCTTTTACATTGTCATTATGGGGTATTGTTTGTAAAATGTTGAGGAAAATAATGAATTTATTCTATTTTTAAATAAAGCTGTAACATAACAAAATGTGAAAAAAGTGAACCACTATGAATATTTTCCGGCTGCACTGTACATTAACGTTTTCACTGCCTTATATTATATACCCTGCACAAACTGTATAGGTAATGTCTTTATTTTTTTATTCATTACTTTATTATTTTATTTTCCTAGATTTGATAGTTTTTCATATCTTTATAGCACCAGCACACCATGATAAATTCCTTGTACGTGCAACCAATAATACTTGACAATAAAGATTATTCTGAGCAGGTGAGGGTTAAAAGCCTTGCTTGATGGGCAGCAGTGGCAGCTTTTGATGGTGCTGGGATTTGAGCTAACAACCTTTCGACCATAAGGCCAGCGTCTCAATTACTGAGCTACTACTTAAGGAAGAATTATTGAGTATCTGTGTAAATAAAGTATTTAAGAGGACACTATACACAAATACAAATACAAAGAACATTGGGATGTTTACACAGTATTTTAATATGTTTGTTTGGATGGTGATTCAGCCATGAGCAACATTTTCTAAAAGTCAAATATGTACGCTCTTTCCGCTCTGTAGATTTAATGGTAAGGTTACCTGCTCACATGGTTTATTTTGGAAAAGACAGTGTATTTATTCAGCACATTCGTTCATTGTGTGTGTGTGTGTGTGTGTGTGTGTGTGTGTGTGTGTGTGTGTGTGTGTGTGTGTGTGTGTGTGAGAGAGAGAGAGAGAGAGAGAGAGAGAGAGAGAGAGAGAGTGTATGTTTCTTTTGTGCTGCTTCATGTCCTAGCTGCAGGAGAACCGCATGCCTCTCCCAAGAGAGCCAATCCCGGTCACAGCTTCGTTCTCTGTCGAATTGTGCTGAGTTTTCCTCAAATTAGCGAGATGCCACTAGAAATGTGTATCAAATTGCCTCTATCTGTTTACTCTGGAGACACAAGAGAATTGCAGATGATCTCGAGCAAATACAGTCCTGTTATTTTGACCGAAACTATAATAGTGCATAGATTTTCATTGTATTTAAAGGAAAATGATGACAGGACTCATACATAACACTGCTGAATAAACCTTTATTGTTGAAGGCAATTTTTCCATTTGGTATCTGACTCTGTCATGTACTGGAGATATGGAACGATATAATGGGAAATTGGTTGCTTAGTAGTTAAGGCTCTGGATTACTGCTCAAAAGGTCAGAGATTCAAGCCCCAGTCTTACCACATTGCTACTTATGGGCCCTTGAGCAAGGCCCTGAACCCTCTGTACACTAGGGGGTGCTGTATCATGACTAACTATTGGCTCTGACCCCAGCTTCCTAAAATCGCTGAGATATGTAAAAAAGAATTTCTGTAATGTGCTGTTGGGTACATGTGACAAGTAACTTCACTGCAGGTAAACAAGATTTTATTCATATAAAAGCCATGATACAAAAACATAAATGTCCAAACAATGAACAACCAACATGAATCATTCATGAGGGAACTTAAGACACAATTAAGACAGACTGTAAAACACAATACTCTGTGAAGTGTCAAGTGAAAACAAGGGAGTTTCTATGCACAGAATAATCAATAACATCAACAATAATAAGTGGAATCAGCTGAGGACAATGTGAGGTGAAAAACAATCACAATGCCTGAGTAAAGACATGACAGAAACCATGACAAACATAACTTAACAGAACATAAGCACAAAACTCCATGTTACACTGATTTGATTTAATTTTTTTCATTGTTGTCTTACAACATTTTATGCTATTACAGTTTCTCACTGTTGAGACATGCCTCAGTGGTTACCCTAAGGTGCCTTGTGTAATGCAATGATACACTTTTGGCTTGGGTTATAAATTAACACTGTATTATTATGCGTTACGACGTTACACCATTGTTACATGTTTCAGTCTTACACTGTGTTGTTCGAATATATCACAAGTTCTCACTTTTGTTTTGCAATATCCATTGGCGTTATGTATTAGTGTTACACTGTCATTTGTATTACAGTGTTACACTGTAGTGTAAAGTATGACGATGTTATGCTGTAATATTATATACTACAATCAGTAGTGGACAAAGTACACACACCATGTACTAGAGTTAAATTAGAGATACACTAATATATTACTCCAGTAAAAGTAAAAAAGTGCTCCCTTAAAACTTTTACTTAAGTAAAAGTACAAAAGTATTTTCCTTCAAATGTACTAAAGTATCCTAAGTACTATGATTTATTTTGGCTATAATGTCCTATTATAATTTCTGTCACAACATTCTTGTTTAATCAACTCAGTAGACTTGAAAGTTACTCCAATTACACAAATCTAGTTATACAATGATATTAATGAGTTATTAATTTGTATTAAAATTATCATGAGCCAAAACCTTCAGTTAACTTTAAAAAAAAATAAAATAAATCACACAAATAAGGAGTTTCTTCCATCATTTATTCCCCTTTAAATGTTCTGCTTGCTGTTGAACTGACGCTGAACTGTATGTTTGCGCTAAAACCTTCTTGCGTGCTTGAAGATATTTGAGTTTTGAAATGTAGTTGGAAAATGGAAATACTTCAGTAATGTACAGATAGATGAAAAAACTACTTAAGTACAGTAACAAATTACATTTACTGTGTAACTGTACACCACTGGTTACACTGTGCTAGAATATATCACAATTTTGCATGTTTGTGTTGCAATATTACAATATCGATAAGTATTCCAGTTACACTGTCATTTGCTGCAATTAAAACATGGCAGTGTTATTTATTGCAGTGTTACAGTGTTACACTTTTATAATGTGTTACACTGAAGTGTTTAGTATGACAGTATTACACTGGTGTTATCTGTTGTAATGTTACAGCATTGTGCGTTGTAGTACAATGTTATACTGTTGTTGTTTGTCCAAATAGATTGTGTTGTGTGTTACAATGTTACACTGTGCTGTTGTGTTACAATGTTACACAGTTCTTACGCATATTACAATGTTGTGCTATATATTGCAATGTTACCTTGTTGTATGTTACAATGTTATTCAGTTGTTATATGTCCAAATAATAGAATGTGTTATAATGTTGTGTTATTGTTCTTATATGTTTTAAAACGTTGTTTTATTTATTTGATGTTATCTTTTTATATATGTTGTAATTGTACACTGTGGTGTTAAGTGTTACAGTGTTACACTCTTTCTATGTGTCTAACAATGTGTTATATGTTACATTGTTATACTGTGGTTTTATACAATGCTAAATGTTTTGATTCAGCATTGGATATTGGTATGCTCTCTCTCTCTCTCTCTCTCTCTCTCTCTCTCTCTCTCTCTTTTATTACAAAATAAAATGTAATATATAATGATCTAGTACATCCCATCCCCTGTAATCAGCCCTAATAAGGCATCATCTGAGCTGTGTTGATCTATTAATATTTATTACACATTATATGGTAGAGTAACAGAGGGTGTTGTTTTTTTCTAACATTCACATACTTTTGTTGTTCCAGTACAAGATGCCATGTAAATGAGTACATGAACCCCGTGAAAAGGAGAATCCACTATTAGAGGAAGAAAAGGCTGTAATAGAGGCTCAAGGGACACTTTTCTGACACACGGTCATAGCTGAGTGGACGAATGTGCTGTAAGTCCCAGCATCCTGACCACATTTTATTCTTCTCATGAACCATAAGAGCGTGTCAGAGCCACTCATGTGCAGAGAAACTTGTCATAGCAGAGCTGGGGCTGAAGATAAAAGACACAAGTCAGTGTGTTACACAGGGTTTGTCACTCATCCGGACCGAAACGGACACTAACACCTCCAACAAGCTAGCTTTACCAAGCAGTAATATCTCATTCACTAGGGGCCTATTAAAAATAATTAGAAAAATAAGTTTTTATTTTTAATGTCGAATTAACATATTAAAAATGATCTTGAAACATCTCTACACTTTAATCTTCATGATATGCGATAGACATAGACGAGGCTAGTATGCTAACATATTCGACTCACTGGTAGACAAAACTTCATTGTCTAACTTGTCAATAAATAATCACCATTATAGTTCGATTAGCATGGGCAAGATTTCAATTCTTATTGGCAAGTCAAGGCAAGTCTTTTATTGTCATTTCTCATCCAGTAATTCATGCAGTTTCACTATGAATTAGCAATCTGTTTTTGCAGATTTTGCAGGACAGGTTGCTTGAAAAGTACAAGTGAGTTCCAAATACTCATAAAATGTTTAAATATATTTTTATGATTTGGTATTACTGATTAGGCAAAATATCAACTCATGAGTGTACACTGTTCATCTCTTATGTCGCTATTGTTGAATGTCTGTGCAATGAAACAAAAGGCCATTGTTGCTGTTTAAAAACGTCACTGTACATAAAGCTTGTGATTGTGAAACAAGTCAAGTTTATTTCTATAGCGCTTTTCACAACGGACATTGTCTCAAAGCAGTTTTGCAGAATTTAAGAGTTAAGGTGAACGATGTGTGTTTATCCCAGATGACTGTGGCAAGGAAAAACTCCCTTAGATGTTATGAGGAAGAAACCTTGAGAGGAACCAGACTCAAAAGGGGAACCCATCCTCATTTGGGTGACATCAAGTATGTGATTATAAATACAAAACAAAGGAGAATGAGAACTAACATGAGCACCGGAATGTAAGATTATAATTAATGTCCTTTCTACAGTCTTATACATCAGTCTTATGAAACATTGTTAAGTGTGACTGCGCTTATTCTTCTTCCCTTTTCAGGGGTACAACCAATGCACCCCAGCTCTCTTCATCTCACCTACATCAGTACCTCACTTTATTAACACCCTTGTGTCTGGATAAGCACAAATCTCCACAAGCTCACTCCACAATCTACAGAAACATTTTTCCAGAAGAGTGGAGGAAATTATAAGAGCAAATTGAAACAAAATGTTGAATGTGATGCTCAAAAACCACATGCCATACTTATTACTGGGTGTAAGCACACGTTTGTTAAAATATATATATTTAAAATTTAGATTAATGCTTCTTCATGGTTACATTTCAGTGCCACACATTTCAACTACAGTTCTTGCTAGAGCACATAGATATTTAGACCAGACTATAAGCATAGTATATGCAGTATGTCATTTTCAATTTCACTTCATATGAATTTTTTTTTTTTTTTTTTCTGTCAGATCATACATTTTTTTTTTTGCATATTATTGAAAGAGACAAGGCAGCCCTGCCATCATTAAAAAATCTCTCACCTTTTCTCTGTTTTATTTAAGTCCATCTTTCAGAAAAGACTTCTCTTTTCCTTCTCTCTCTCTCTCTCTCTCTCTCTCTCTCTCTCTCTCTCTCTCTCTCTCTCCTGTTTGACATTTCTACTCGGTCTCTGCATCAAGAAATCCCGCTGAGTATAGTGGTATTTCTTCCATTTGAAATGTAAAGTGAAAACCAACCCGGTGGGCTTGGGGGTCGTGCTGAAGCGTCTTTCAAAACTGTAACTCAAATCTTTTCCAAAGGATCCAAACGTCTGAATTCTCAACCATAACAGTGATTTGTCTCAGATTGTATATTCTGTTTAAATTTACCATTTAAACTTCTTTGTCATTTTACTATTTAGTTTTTTATTTGCATTGTGGTTGTCACTCACTGCATTGTCTGTTTCACCCAGTCATTTCAGCCATTATTTAATTCTTACATGAAATTAGCATTTAAAGCTAAAACCCATTTACATTACAAGTAGAAAGTACAGTGAAAATTGATCAGAAATTGACCTGGGTACTTTTTGACTCTGGTGAATCCAAAGTTCTTAATGTAAAATTCACTGCTATGCTGTTATAAACTTCTTCATAACGATCTTCATTGTCTTCATCTTTGTTAATAAATTTCCATATTGCATCCACTTTGCTTTAAGGTCCCCTGGTGGTCTAGTGGTTAGGATGCGGTGCTCTCACCGCTGCGGCCCTGGTTCGAGCCCCGGTCAGGTAACCAACCCCAGCCACTCTCAGTGCCAGTCCCAAGCCTGGATAAATGGGGAGGGTTGTGTTAGGAAGGGCATCCAGCGTAAAAACGTGCCAAATCAAACATGCGGAGGATCCGCTGTGGTGACCCCTAATGGGAGAAGCCTAAAGAAAGTTTTATCCACTTCGCTTTAATAGGTGACATGACATGAAATTATTGTCCTTATTTCTGCATTTATTTTTCTTGTAATATTTATTGAGATATTTTCTTTATTGTAAAATTGTATAGTAAACTAATTTAAAATTCATTAAGCATGCAGCATTCCATACAATTATTTAATATATTAATAATACATTAGCAATATTTAACAACTATGGAAAAAGATAGCAAATAACAGCTCGGAAAGTGTACACTCCCCAAATTTAATTCCCAAGTTTACATCCACACCAGCTTTTTTATACTTGTTACAATCATACAAAAATAGATGCTTTAGATTAAAAAAAAATGTAGGTTATATAAACCATATCAATATCATTATATTCACTGAGACCATTATGAAGAGTGGTTGAAGAGTAAATCTAAAAGTGCAGTCCTGAGTAAATTGGCTATTATGCTGAAAAGAATATCTGCTATAAAGACTACCTTTATATTCACCTATTTCCTAATATTATGATATAAAATTGCTTCCTGCTGCATGGTATCGTATAAGATATTTTTTACCGAGCAACACTGTCCAAAAGTGTTGAAGGACAAATCCAGATATAACAAACAAAATATGTCTTGTCTGAATCTCCACAGTGTACTTTATACCTTTGGGTGTAGGCCATCCCATAATAGAGTCCCAGTTCACACTTCTCGATTCAGAATGACAAAAATTGCAACAGCACAATTTATGAATAACATGTTCTGGGCACACATATGCAGCCTGCTGAAATAAATGATGACGCCAACAATTACGGTTTATACGGGTGAAACAAAACGGGTATGTTTAATTTATGTTTATTTAATTGTTTACTTGCTTGGTTATTTCTTTTTTTTGCTTATTTTTTGTTTGGTTTTTCGCTGTTTTCTTACTATTTTGAAAAGATAAAAATGCTTTTTGATGAGTTTACAAAACAGTATGCAAAAAACAAAGTGCATTGGTATATTTTTTAGAGTAATTAAATACACTATTTATGGTTTATTATTAGATCACTAAAATTTCCAATGTGTTTGTCATTAGCTAATGAAATAAAATCAATGTTTTTGTGTACATACATTTGGGTGTATTTGATGGTAGACAATTAGAGCCCAAATATGTATTGACCCAAACCCACAGCTGTGACCACTGGCCTCTTTTCTTGTGCTATTCTCTCACAGATGAACACACTCAACACTACATTCACCTTCCAGTTTCCTATTGCCACTCACTTGTAATTAAAACAGCAGGTGGGAGATCCAGTGTTTCCTCCTCCCAGTGTGAAACAGAAGCCATCTGGTTCAAAGGAAAGTTATTGTATTCAAACACAACAAGAGGTTAAAGCATCAAAAAGCAACACAACCAGGTGATCTGACCCAAAAGTTCAAGGCCGGAAGAAAAAAATATCAGCAAGCACCACTGATGCGTATCGGTCCTTCCATGACACAAAGCATGAAATCTGAGACGGGTTCACAAGCAGAAGAATACCTGTGGGACATCTCTCACCTTCTCACCTTCAAGAGATCCCAAGACAAATCACAACTCATTGCTGTGTTAATATTTCATAGGCAGTAGATAAGGTTTGGAGAGCACTACCATGAACTACTTTCATTCCAAATATCAAACATTTACTCTCAACATTCCATCTTTATTTAATGACTCGTGTTTTTTTATTATTATTATTATTCAGTGTCTGACCTGTTACACCAGGACACAAGATTGTGAGAAAAGAAAGTAGATTTTAAAAAGAACACAAAAGTTGCATAAAGAGAAAAGCATGAGTCCTCAAGTACTTATAAATGAAAAAAAAAAATTAACAAAATTTCTTTCTGAACTTAAAATAAAGTACTGTATTTTTCGGGCTATAAGCCACTACTTTTTTCCCACGTTTTGAACCCCGCAGGCTTAAACAATGAAGCGGCTAATTTATGGATTTTTCCTGTTTTTTTCTCGGTTTCACAAACTTCAAGCCAAAAAACTGAGCGACATAACAATAGACCAATGAAATTGCCCAAATGGAAACAAAAAATCGCACCTCACCTGTGTTCTGAGCTGCACGGCATCGGGAGAAAAAACTTCCACCAGGTGATTTTTAAACGCACGACGATGCCAAAAGAAAAACTCTCGAGAGAAATAGTTGTGAAAGGAAGGTGGAAGACAGTGAACAATTACTTTCTTGGTAGGCTACTGTTTAGATACAAGCTGTTGTAACGCGTTAAGTCTGGGTCATGGGATAGCTCGCTAACTCCAGTTGCAACAGAAATCATATAAGCACAGACAGGTTTCCAAAACTCATGCTTTTTTAATTTTCTTGGCAACAGCGTTACGGGTTAGTCAAAGAAACTTAGAAAAGAGCATCAGAAAATAATAAGGACATATTCCTCGGTCTTGCACACATGCAGTAATACCAGAAAAACTTTATAAGTGTTGTGAATTGCGAATAAATGTTCAAGTGTTAATCAATGTGAGCATGAAAGAGGTGTGCAACCAAACATGTGACACATTCTATAAACGTAAGTCTGTGGATACTTGACCATAAGATTAATATGTGCTTTTTAAACCTTACATTCCAAATTCAGTCTCTTTATTTGCTCTTATAATATACTCCACTCTTCTAAAAAGGTGTTCCACTAGATTTTGGAGTGGTGATATTGAAATTTGTGCTCATTCAGACACAGGGGCATTAGTAAAGTCATGCAGGCTGAGGCCTGGGGTGCAGTCAGCGTTTCACTTCATCCTAAAGTAGCTGGCTTTGTGTCATGCTGGAACAGGTTTGGGTCTCCTAGTTCAAGTAAAGGGAAAATTAAATGCGACCACATCCAGATATGTGTACCATCATTGTTTTAACAGTTTGGCGAAGAACCACATATTGCTGCGAAAGTCCCAATACTTTTGTCCATATTGTGTATTCCCATGTGGGAAATATAGTGCATGTCCATAATCCGGACCAACATTCTGCAGGGACGATCAAACGAAATCTGTGTAAAATGAACAACAACTGAGCAATTCTGCATTTTCTTTCATTGTAAGTCTTTCATTAGAGGATCTTCATCATATAGGCTGACTTGGAGAACATGTTGTGACACATTCAGTTAGACAGTGCAATCTAAATTTTATTGGGATCATCTCATACAGTGTGACAAGTAATAATTTATGTGTACAAATAATGTGACAAGACCGCTCTCATCTCAGAGCATAAAACTGGATTTACATGATGTTGCTTGTAAATACTGACATGGGCTTTTCATATCTACTCAAGCAGTCTTCTATAAATATACCAGGGCACTATAAATGTGTTATTTACTTAAAATACAGACTAAGAAACCTTGATTCAGTTTATCGACGACCTTTACTATACTGGAACATTAAGGAAGGACATCATTTCCCAGTGAAGACATCAACTAAATCCAGATCTCGATGGGATAAGAGTCAAGCGCCTCACCTAAATGTAAGCTTCCATGAAATCCTGTCGTTCTCGCACCAGAGACAGCGATCCCTCCTGAAAACGTTTAAAACTGTACAAATCCGACGGGATTAAATTTTTTTTTCCCAAGTACATCTGGCGGTTTCAGAGGGACGTGATGTTCACGAAGCAGCAACAAAAGCAACGCTTCAGCTGCCAGGTTTATCCAACGTGAATTCAGCATCTGTTAACAGCACAGACTAATGAAGAAGACTGAGAAGAACTACTTTCAGGTTTGGTTTCTTATAACGTGAGTACACGCTTAATATATCATAATGTGCAAATTTGCATGTGGGTGAAATTTTAAACAATGATCAGCATGCTGTGGTCCATGGCTAAGTGATCAAGTGCTTACTATATTCAATTTTAATTTTTTTTACACCATGAAGTCAGAAAATAAGTGTTATTATATCTCTATATAAGTGGTCTAATTGTGCATTAGTGTTTAAAGTACAATGGCTATTAATGCCACTATCTGTACACTATATGGCAAATGAATTCTTCACAAAACATCAATTCTTCATTGGAATGGATTTCCAGTCAATTTCAAAGTGTCTTTGTTTTTGATCATTTGGGTTCATTCATCCACAAGAGCAATAGTAAGGTCGGACAGTGATGTCAAACAAAGAAGTCTTGGGGTGCAGTTAATATTCCAGTTTATCCCAAAGGTGTTCATTGGGGTTGAAATCAAGGCTCTGTGCAGGACCATCTCCAGGTTACATACGTAACCTAGAGACATTCCCTTTGAGGAACACAAGCTGCAACGCAACGCTTTGGGAACTAATGTGTCCAATCACATCAGACTGACCAGTCCCTGACCAGTGTGTTTCAGCACAGCTAGATCAAAAGGATGGAGGGGCCAGGAGTGGCACTGAGGTCAATGTAGTAAAACCGGACAAAGGTCACCGTGGTGGACCAGCCCGCAGCTTCGCAGATGTCTTGGAGGGGCACTTAAGAAGACCAAGCCTTTGAGGCTGCCACACTCGGAGTCGAGTGAGCTCTGACCCTGAATGGAGGGGAGGAAGACCAGAGGACTCATAAGACCGATGGCACCTTTGGGATGTAACCCGTTCTAGGCTAGAAAAATGGCCAGTAAGAACACAGTCTTAATAGTGAGGTGTCTCCAAGATGCCTCGACCAGGGGCTCAAAGAGGGGCTTAGACAGAGCCTCCAACACAAAGGCCAGGTCCCACCTAGGCACTCTAGGTCACACAGGGGGCCTCAGCCTCTGGGTGGCGCAAACAAAATGCATCAAAAGAGGGTCTCTGCCAAGAGATTGCCCCGACACGGGGGCATAATACGTCAATATGGAGCCAATCCTTTGGCGAACTGTCCTTGGAGGAATTCTTTCCTCTGGTACCTGTTAATAATGTGCTTAATCAAATTATATACAGTTCATTACATACAGTACATTACATTTTATAGAGAAATGTTTGTGGACACCTGGCTAAAAGATTCACATGTGCTTTTTAAACATCCCATTCCACATTTAGTCCCCATTTACTGTTACAATTCCCTCTAGTCTTCTAGGAAGATGTTTCACTAGATTTTGAGGTGTGATTGTAGAGATTTGTGCTCATTCATCCACATTGGTGTTACTGATGTAGGTGAGGTGAGGATGCCTGGGGTGCAGTCAGCATTACAATTTATCCCAAAGGAGTTCAATTGGGTTGAGGTCAGAACCCTATAGCAGGCCACTCAAAGACTGACCGTCAAATCCATGTAAAGCATATCTTCATGGAGCTGGTTTTGTGCACAGGTGCATTCTCATGCTGGGGCAGGTTTGGGTTTAATAAAAGAGTAATTTGGCTAGAAAAGTCGGATGCTTTATTACTTTTGTCCGTATAATGTACTCTTAAATTGGATTATTGAGGTAAAGAAAAAAGTGTTTACAGTTTCATTTTAGGGTTCTTTAATTTCACTTAAAACTGAACCCCTTTTGATTCAGAGCTTCACATGTCAAATAGCATGCCGAAAATTTTTTTTAATAGTCTTTGGTGATTGAAATCATTGTTTTTGGTTCCGAGTACTGTACGTCAAGCAGATCTGCCTGTGACATGAAGCTTTGCTCTTAATCAATAATTTCAGTTGCTCATGTTAATACTCCTCCCCCCTAGGGTAAAGCAGTTGAATCATTACTGGAAAGGGATTTATCTGGATCTAAAATATCTAAGCTTTTATTTAATTTTTTAAATAATGTACATCATTTTCTGCAGGGTGGCTTAGTTGTTAGCATGTTCTGCCTCGCATCTCAAGGGTTGGGTGGCCAAATCCTGCTTCTACTCTGTGTGTGTTCCTCCAGGGTATTCTCCAAATACATGCACGGTACTCTGGATTGATGGACCGTTTCAGATTTTTAGTAGTATGAGTATTTGTGTGATTGTGACCTGCTATAGGTCAGCAACCCTCCAGGGTGTCCCTGCCTTGGGCCCCAAGCTCAGTGGTATGGGCTCCAGGCTCCTCTGTGATACTGTATAGCATGAACTGTATAGAAAATTAATGTACTGTATATTTTGAAAAGGGAGATTTAAATAGTGCAGTTCAAGTCCAAAAATCATGCTGTTTAGTTTTCCTAAATCAGAGGTGCCCACACTATTGCCAATGGAAAGCCAAATTAATAAGGCCATGAGGGCCATTGGCTGCAAATAAGTGTTGTATTGTACCAAAAAAAAAAACTTTCTTTCGGCTTCTCCCATTAGGGGTCGCCACAGCGGCTCCTTCGCACGTTTGATTTGGCACATGTTTTTACGCTGGGTGCCCTTCCTAACGCAACCCTCCCCAATTTATCCGGGCTTGGGACCGGCCCTGAGAGTGGCTGGGGATGGTACCCTGACCGGGAATCGAACCCGGGTCGCAGCGGTGGGAGTGCTGCGTCTTAACCACTAGACCACCAGGGGACGTTGTATTGTACCAAACATTGTATTAAAATCTGAGTTGCCAGGGTTCTTCTCATTTATAATTTAATGTTTAACAATAAATAAAAAAAATAAAACCTTAAATCTACTAAACTCATACAGTTTTACTTTCAAAGTTCTAGTTCAATTCAACTTGAATTAACAATGAATATGTACAATGTACAATGAGCGATTCAGTGACTGCTAATGAGAGACATGAAGCTGGTTTATATTTTTCAAGTTTTTCCAAATGGCATTTTTTCCCTTTATTCCTAATCCATATATGGCATTGCGAGTAAAAACCTAAAGGTCACCATTGGCTAACTTTGGCCCACAGGCCCTAGTTTGGGTATCTTTGTGCTATATTATTTGAGCATGGCTAGGAACGACAATTTAATAGGATCTCTATTTTTATTTTATCAGGATAACATAAATGCATGACACTTATGTGGGTTGGACGAAAGGAACGTTTAGAGCTTTTTTTTCTTTGGATATTTATAGACAGTAATGTAAAACAAAAGTTACTCTTTCCTAGGAAATTAGTAAAGAAGCATGAAAAATATATGCTCAATTGCTAAAAATAGTTAATCTATTAAATGTGAAATTTAATGGCAGTAATATGCCAGATGCCATACCTTCAAATTCAAAAAGTGAACTGAATTATATGCAATACAACTTTTCTGGTTAGGTTTACTTTTAGAGAAATGTTCCCATGCGTTATATAATACCCCAACATTCTATGAATAGTTAACAGATTTATCATGCCATATACAGTCCTTATATTACACCTCATATATTAGCACAAACCACCGAGGCATAAACATCAAGGAAAGTGTTTGTGTTTGACAGGTGAAAAAGACGATGTGTGCTTTCTGATCAAACCATCAATCACTGAGTAAGAAGTCTATTTTTATTCCTCTTTATTGTAAAGGCTCCTGTTCACATTTATCAAGCAAAAAATGAAGCACAAAAAGTTAGTGTATGTTTTAAAAACTAGATGTCAGTGATAGTCTTATATACAAATAAAACATAGATACATACATACATACATACATACATACATACATGTGTACTACATTCATCCGAATATACATATTGATCAATAAAACGATATGATAACATATATAGCAGGAACACTATTTTTTGTTTAGGTCTTCCATAAAGGTTGGTTCATGGTTGAGATGTGCATCAGGCCTAGGTTCCAATGGGATACAGTGAAAATGTCAAGGCAGTGAGGGTTTATTTCTACTTTCATGTAGTTGTTAACATGGGTCAGATATAAAGCTTGACAAACAAGTGTCCATTACCAGTATTCCTGCTTTCATCCTTGACTGTCCAATTAAGTGCCATTGTGATTTAAATGTTTTTTTTTTTTTTAATAGTTACATGTAAATTAATTACAACATTTATATCTAAATATCTAATTTACAAAAATAAAATATTAATAATAATAAAACCACATATGTCTCCTGTTGAGACTAATTACAGCATCAATGTGTCATACCCGTGCTATTTTGTCAAACCTGTATATACATGCATACACACACACACACACACACACACACACACACACACACACACACACACACACACACACACACACACACACACACACACAAATATATTGAATAGACAGACAAACAGATGCCAGACCCAAGTCCAAAAAAAAGTCTGCTATTATTAAAAATTAATGTCCAATTTTGTCCAGTTTGCTCTGTGGCCATTTCCAGTGTGTGTCATGAGCTATTGATTTTAATAAGTTGGAACTGCTGTGGACTCAAGAAATGATGCCTGTGTGAAAGCACACACTGGCACTGACACTGGCCAATCAAGATTGATGTACCATAAACTTATCAGGATCAGAATCACAAAAGGGTGCACAGCAATCTAACAGAGTCTAAACTGTACATTACATATTAAGAGTCATGGAATGTTAATTGACCAGGCATTGGTAGTGGCTGACAAGGTAGAGTACAATGAAACTCTGTGTGGAGTACAATTTATAAACTTGAGTCAACAACTACTTGAGTAATGCTAATATAAATACAGTGGAACCTGGTTATCTCGCCCTCGGTTACCTCGACAACCCTATTAAGTCGACGTTTTTGAAGTGGAACCGCCAAATTCTCGCTTTTTCTAAGCATTTTTTATCGGTTATGTCGACTTTTTTTATGTCGCAGAATCCTAATATCTCGAGCAAAAGGGGGGAAAAATTTGCCATTTAACGTCGGTTATCTCGGTGCAGTCGCAGAAGAACTCGCGAAAGTGGCGGAAAAATCAAGTCTTACAGCTGCTACAGGTGTTGTATTGTATACTGGTGAATCTCTGCTGTTAGTTAGTGCTAGTGTTTGTAGTGTTAGTAGGGGCGCGGCGCGGCTTTGGGAAGAAAAGCGCAGCCGTTGAGAGAGTGCCGGTGGGAAGGCACGTACCGGGAAACGCATGCGCAATAACAACGACCGCCGTGAACCAACATATACCAACAATAACAGACGGTAAGAGTGTGGAAGTTTAAATAGGAGCTGGTGATGATGCTAAACGAGCACCATATGTGCGCGATTGAAGCCGGGAGCTTCAGAGAAAGCGGCCGAGAAAACACCTGACATGCTGAAGGGGGCCGAAGGGGGCGTGGCAGGTGGATTCCTGACAGATAAACATGTACTGTATGTATTTTTTATAGCATGCCTTCATCAAACAAATCGCGGCAACGCTGTTGTGTAAAAAGCCCTTCAAAAACACGTGCATGCACATTCTCATTTATTAACGCACATCATGTACATAAAGTACGGTTACCTCGATGCTTTTTGGCGACCCCCTAGGACATCGACATAACCGGTTCCACTGTACTAGAATAGAAAGTCATTATCAAAGTATATAACCTATAAAAAACAATGTAGTAACATAAAATGTTACCTGGAAGTAAAATATATTTAGTATCTTGCTGTAGAGCTTTGACCTCAACCCTATTTTACACCTTTGGGATGGATTGAAACACTGCCTGCACCCCAGGCCTCCTCAATCTACATTAGTACCTGACTTTACTAACATCCATGTAGCTGAATGAACACAAATCTCCACAACCACACTTTAAAATCTAGTGGAACATCTTCTCAGAAGAATGAAGGTTATTGTAAACTGTAAATGGGGGAGGATAGACAACTGTCTTTTGGAAGTGCATGAAAGTGACTTGATTGATTGATTGATTGATTGATTGGTTGATTGATTGATTGATTGATTGATTGTAGTGCTATACAGTTCTGAGCTCAACCCAATCAAATACCTTTGGAAGGAATTGGCAGTTAGGCACTTTCAGGTGGTTGGTTGGTTGGTTGGTTGGTTGAATGGATTTTTAGCAATAAGTTTAAAGGAAACAGTCAATTCCAATAGTAGGCTTAGATCCCTATTAAGCAACTCAGATAGTATTTGGAAAAACTTGACACATTGACAGAATGACACATTAGGATGAAACCTTTCAGATACTAGATATCATATAATAGATATAAGAGAACTCATCCTCTTAATTTAAATATACATGTGTAAAAAATTAAAGTATTAAATATATTAAAAAGGATGTTTATTGTAAACATATTGTGAGTAAGTCCTTAGATGAGAATAAGAGAGTACATATAGTCACAGTAAAGGTTTTAGGTGAAATGATCCAGTTTTTGAAAAATCTGTACCGTATCCATGTGGGACCATCAGCAATAGTAAAAAGTGAGTCACAAGTGCAGAATCTCTAAGCAGAAGTAGAGATGGATCAGGCAGGTCCAGAGTAGGAGAGGAGCAAAAATAGTAGTGTGTACTATAGGTGTCAGGATCAGACACAGACTTCAGACCAGCATCGCATCATATAGCGCCGAGTCTTGAGACTATAATTTCAAAAACATCATCTCTGAGACAAGGAGGACCAGGCTGACAGACATGAACCTAACACAGATGAATGAGTCAATTTTTTTGCCACCCACCTAGAATATGCCACTTCAGCTTAGATCTTTTTCATGCTACTGATAGGATTGTTTTGCCTTTCGTTGAACAAGTTGTCAGTGGACTAGACTCGAATGTTTGTGTATGATGCAAAATCTACACATACAAAAAATGCACTCCTGCTGAAACTTTCTCGAAACACACCAATACCTAAGATTATCTCGGGCTATTGCTCGTAAAAGTTATATCCCTCCAAACATTGCAGTTATTCTCTAGGTCCTTCAAGTTTTTTATCAGGAAATTGAAAGCTTTTGTTGCTGTCCAAAGTGCTTTATTGTCCTTTTCCCTACAGAGTAGATCAAGTGATAGATATTTGTCCTATCGTATGACAAAATTGTGTTGCCAAGCATCAGATATACTACCGATAACTTGTGAAGACCCCAATGGATTGACAAAGGGTACAGAATCTTGGCAGATTAAAGTAAGACACTAGTAGAAATGTTGTTAGAGAACTGACTTCCAATATACAGTACATGTTATTTAGGTATGTGATCTAAATGTTCCATGTTTTGGTTGAATAATACCCAGGCAAAAAAAATAACAAAATGTAGTAATTCGGTATAGCTGTGGTGGTTATGTGATAGTGGGTATAACAAAAAAAGATATAATTGTAAATACTGCACAACTATATAATATAGTATTATAGGAGTGTAATGACTTTAAAGGTCCACTATTGGATTATTGGTGTTACCCACAAAAGGACAGTTTATCTACAGTATGTAGGATCTCTCAAGGTGTCCTAATGTAGTCTAAAGGAGTTTTTTTATAACTGCCCCTTTATCCTGAGGTTTCTGTACAGTTGATTTTGTATTATTAAACACACCATACAACTATTCTTGAATTGATTTGAATTAAAATGATTTGAAAAATTTGGAATCATAGGTGACTTGCCAATGGAATACAAACTGTAACTTCCAATAGAAAACCATGTTTAGTTTGAAAAACTAGTACCTCTGGAACGCCAATGTACTGTGGAACACAATTGCAAATTATAAAAGAAAAAAATTGGAAGATACTCTTTGACTCTTTGAAAATTTCATGTTGAAAAAATTTAATTTGGCAAAAGAAAAGTATAGCAACTTGTAACTATATCAACTGTTTATATATTTGTGTAAGTCACCCTTGTGGCACTTAATGCCATCTCTCACCCAAGTAAATGTTGCACATGCATGCATCTGCAAAATATAAAGAAAATGTGATTCACCAGAATAGGCCAGTTTCTTCCTCTCCTTCTTTGCACCATGGTCCAGTTCTGACGCTCACGTGCCTATTGTAGGTGGCCATGTAGCAGTAGACAGGGATCGGCATGGGCTCTTTGACCAGTCTGCAGCTATCATTCTTTTTTTAACTCACTTAAGCACATCTACAGCAATGTCTATTATAACTACAATAGCTCTTCTGTGGGATTAGACGAGACGGATTATCTTCGATTTTAAACATGCATCATTTAGTTTTTGCATCCTTGATCCATTTATTGTTTATTATTATTTGTCCACTTTTGGTAAGTACTAACCACTGCATCCCAGGAAAATCCCACAATACCTGCAGTTTCAGAGATGCTCTAACCCAGTCATCTAGCAATCACAGATTGGCCCTTGTCAAAGTAATTTATTGCCCAAAAAATCCCACTTTCCAAAAGTGGCCACGTTACTGAAATAATCATTGTTATTCATGTCACCTGTCAGCGTTTTTATTGTTATGTCTGATCCATGTATAACATTATTAACCTAATCTCACAATTTCACACACATTTAAAAGCATATGAGAAATATGGTTACATTTCAAATCATTCACATATCCCATTTCATATAACTTAAGTGTATACTGAGTAGGTTTTAAGCAGCATGACTACAAGGCCATAGTCAAAATTATTTAATAAGAAATCAAAGATGCTGAAATAGGTATAAATAAATAAAAAAATAATAAATAATAAGTTAAAACAATAATAATCTTGTTTTTGAAGATCTCTTCTCCCCTGAGAGATTACATGGATGTGTTGTGTATTGAGGGAAGTCAAGGGTGATTTAGTTTAGTGGCATTTGTGCATATGTGTGTGTGTGTGTGTGTGTGTGTGTGTGTGTGTGTGTGTGTGTGTGTGTGTGTGTGTTTGTGTGTGTGTCTGATGCCTGGAGAACTTTGACACTTGCAGTGTTCGGCTGATGACAGCACACAGTGAATCTTCCACCCACAGGGAGCTGCTTCACACAGCTTTATTGATGCTAGCGGTAAGGGTACACGAGAACACATGACTTATACATGGAATATCCAGTAGTGTTGTTCAGTAAGTAGCAATATCTTTCGATTTTGCAGCAATACAACACAACTATTTTTTTTTGTAAAATCCCCCAATCTATCTTCTCTTCATCTCAGCAATGATCAATATAAACGATCTTGATGGAAACACAGCCTGAAGTCACTTCCCACGCTCGGGGATTCTCCTGATGGCAGGTGTATGTGTATGTGTACAGGTGGGACTGGAAAGAAGAGATTGAAAGAATTGGTCAAACACTTTTATTTCACTGACACTTTTTACAATCTTAATATGGCCTGAACATCAGCAATGGACAGGAAACATGAGGTTTTTTTATTCACTGCCGCTAAACGTTTATAGTGATGCACTATTAGTGAACCATTAATGTTTTTTTAAGTAGTGTATTCTTAAATCATTGCCCATTCTAGTTGTACACAGTCTAAGCATGTATAAAAAATATAATGCATATTAAACATCTAAACAACCTACTGTACATAGTATTTTTACATACATTAATAACAGTTCAACTGAACTTAAAAATGAAAGAGTTCATTAAAGGATTCAACTATTTAGATTCACATTTAAGATAAAAAAAAAAAAAAGTTATATTAAATAGATCTTAATGTAGAAATTCTTTGAAAGTAAGAATACCTTTGTTTCTGTTGGTATCTGCAAATTTAAAAAATCAAGTCTTTGGGGAACAGTTATTTTCACACTCTTCCTCTGGTCTAGGACTCTAATATGGATATCTATTGTAAGATGCAGTCATGCTTTGAGGACGAAGTTCCAGGAAGTTGTTTTTATTACATAAGTAGGGGTGAAGTTAAGTAAAAAAAGAGTTTACTAGTGCCTATGCCGACCCCGCAAGAATCCCAAACTATCTAGAGACGTACCAGTGCCATTTGGATCCCACATTGATGTGGAGTTTTGACATTGGTACTCTTCGAGTGTTTAAAGGCCCTGGCATGTTGAAGCTGGTGTTGGATCTGTGATGATCGCAAATGTTGAGATATTTTATGAGTTGCTTAGTAGCTCCTGGTTCCACAAACTCAAATGACTGTATAAGACGGTAGAAAGGACATTACTCCTAATCTTACATTCTGGTGCTCATGTTAGTTCTTCATTCTCCTTTGTTTTGTATTGTTTTAAAGATTTATAATCACACTCTTGATATCACCCAAATGAGGATAGGTTCCCCCTTTTGAGTTTGGTTCCTCTCAAGGTTTCTTTCTCATAACATCTAAGGGAGTTTTTCCTTTACACAGTCGCCATGGCTGCTAATCAGGGATAACTCTTAAATTCTTTACCTTAACTCTTGAATTCTGTAAAGCTGCTTTGAGACAATGTCCATTGTGAAAAGTGCTATAGAAATAAACTTGACTTGACTTAATAAATACATTGAGTGGGATCGATGTAGTTTCCAATATTATTAAATATAGAATTAAGAATATAAATAATATATTATGAATCCTATTTTTTGTTCATGATCATAACTTTTATAATTTTTATGCTGTGAAGCCATTCATTTTAAATGATCTTAATATAATGACATGCCTGTTAGTGTACATACTGTAGGTACCACATGAAGACCAAAGATCTGACCAAACAATTTCAAGACAAAGGTCTGGAAAAGTATAATGATTTTTTTTATGCCCATTATAGTTACTAGAGTGTGTCAAAACACATTAATATAACAAAATGAGGAACAAACCATATATTGAATACAATCTATTACAGACCACTACCAAATCTCTTTCCTATGTTAATGTATTTTGTAGCATAGGAAATGGGATGTAGTGAATATGGAGTAGGGCTACAGAGTGTCTGTTTTTTATTTAAGAGTTTATTGTTGTTGTAAATTAAAATACAATTAAATGCTCCTAATTAGGAAAACATTGCCCCTGCTGATTATGGTGGTTTTTGCTTTTTTTTTTAAATATGTGTTAATTCCTTCTTGTTCACTATGGGTTTAACTATTTGTCTAACTCTAATATTGGGTCCCATGAGTCCCAATATTTCTCTTTTATGAAAATTAAAATACAGGCATTGATGGATGTGGGTGAATTTGTTTGTTCTCGTTTTGGAGTGTGCAGAAAACAGATGTGCACGAGGAAACAGAATGATAAGAGAATCAGGATCATTAATAATGTGCAATAAAGAAGCAGAAATTAATTTTACATTTCTCCAGATATTTATCAAGCTGCCAAAGCCTTGCATATCGATTGCAGATATCTGATTTGTACACAAACAGCACACACACACCAAGCTTGTATGCTTTGATTAACATTTCTATTTCATTAGTGCAGTCTTTAGGGCAACCTTGAGAATTCATTAATAGCCCCTCTAACTGACAACTATCGATATACTTTGCTGCAGATTTTGAAACGACTCTTGAAATAAACGATTTAATAGGCAATTGAGAAATGTAAAACAAATAAGGACATACTGGTACTGGTGGAATAGTGTGTTTAACTGACAACACTTTGACCTGAAACATAAGGCTGAACAGATGTCCTTTTATATATTAAAGAAAAACAATATCATGTATGGAATGTCTTTATTGGACCCTGGTCCACTATTAATTGGCATCTTTCCACTGTAGGAAAAGCAGAACAAGAAATTTTGTGCATGAGTTAGTAAGTGTGCATGTAATCGTTCTGGCACTTTGGTTCTGCTACTCTGAGCAATAGTGCCCAAGGCTATGTGACTTTCAGTGCAATTCACTGAGGCCTGAAGCTTTGCATGACTGTATTCTAGTTCTGTTTGCAGAAAAATGACCCATCATAAGGTGGAACAGTCCTCAAACTATTTTTTCCCCCCACTTATGTATTTACAGTGCCTTGCATAAGCATTGACCCTGTTTGCACTTTACTTTTCTATATTTTGTAAGGTCACAGTCTGGGACAGTAATGGACTTATGATATTACTAAAGAGTGACAAAAAAAACAATATATTCAGCAAAATGACATAAATGTCTGTATGGCAGCTTCTCTAAATAATTCCCCACTGTATCACTGAAACGTCACTAAAGTTTCATAGACAGAATTCTTTAGGCTGTGTTGTGGACGTGCCTTATTCTTTATATATTTAAAAAAGGATTCAATGCTTTGTAAACTATGAAATGTTTTTTAGTTATAATTAAAAACTCTTAAGCTCATGTCTGAACCAAATAATCACAGGAGAAAATATTCTTCACAATTTAAGAGTTATCATACTCCACTAAAAATAATAATAGATGCTATAGACCAGTGGGCCTATATTACAACAGTAAAGACTGGTTGAAAGGTAAAGTGGATGGATGGATGGATGGATGGATGGATGGATGGATGGATGGATGGATGGATGGATGGATGGATGGGTGAGTGGGTGTCTGGATTGTTGGATGGAAGGATGGATGGATCTGATGACAGTAAGAATGAAACATACTTAAATGAATTAAAGAAGCTGTAGCTTCCTAAGTATATGGATGGATGAATGGATAGATGGATGGATGGATGGATGGATGGGTGGATGGATGGATGGATGGATGGATGGATGGATGGATGGATGGATGGATGGATGGATGTTCTAATAGAAAGGATGCATGCTTAAATGAATAAATAAGGTTGTAGTTCCTAAGTACATTGATGGATGGATGGATGGATGGATGGATGGATGGATGGATGGATGGATGGATGGATGGATGGATGGATGGATAGATGGATGGATGGATGGATGGATGAATGTATAGCTGGATGGATGCATAGAAGAAATATATTTTGATTGATACATGAATAGATGAATGGATCCAGATGGTTAGATGGATTCATGGATGGATGGATGAGTGGTTGTGCTAGAAGAGTGGAATGGTGGTGGGGGAGCTCAGAGTCAGTTAGAGCTGGTTTAATCTGATGAAAGTTCATTGAGCCAGTAGATTCACTGCAACCGAAAACCAAATCATGTGGGATTTCAGAGAGAGAGAGAGAGAGAGAGAGAGAGAGAGAGAAGGAGGGAGTGGGGCTTTAATATGAAAAGAGGACTCATACTGTGAATGGAGGTCAGCAAACAGCAACAAACTCGCAGTGCTGTCACATATCACACCCAGCTGGAGATGTGCTTACAGCTAAAGTGCCATTTTTAAATAAATATGCCAATTAAATGCAATCAACAATGTAGCAATTACAGCAATTAGTGTGAGGAAATCAATGCAACTAATGAGCCAATAAGAATAGTGAATATAATTTAGCACATGTAGTAACAAAATGCAGAATTTAACAACGAAGGATTCTTCTATGTAAACCTTCCAAGCAGCCTGCTGGTATTTGGATTACATATAATTGATGATTTTGAAATTTGACAATCCCTTTATTTCTTGTATTTGTTGGATTTCCACCCTACCCTCCTCGTCTGTCTCTGTGAACCAAACCAGACACTGACATGGACTCAACGATGGCTTTGAGTAAATGTTTATTAGTACATTAAGTATATTGGGCAGTTAAGTTCAATGCAATCAGTTCGTTTTCTATGCAAATATGTATAATTCAAATGTATAATATTAGGATTATTTGGTGAAAACTAGGTGTACATACTCAGTACAAACACCTTCCTGTACACTTACCATCCAAGCCATTAGCACTGAATACTAATCATTTCACAAGGTTTGATATAATTTCTTATTCTTTCCTTTTTCCTTTCAGACATTTCTTTCTGAGGTATTATGACACCGTAAACACCATCGCCAATAAAAGAAGGGTTGATGTACCAGGACATGACGGTCCAGTGAGAAATGATGACACACTCTCACCTCACACACACCTCATGTGTGGCCAGTAATGAGGGCATGGCACCTGCACCGAGCTCAGCACAATCCAGTCTGACTCTGAAATATGTCCCGTAGGGATGGGACTATATATTGATGGCATGATGCACATGAAGGTATTTCAGAAATGGTTCCAATGAGATGTGTAAAATGGTGCGCTTGTCAAATGTATTCAGAAGTAATCCGAAGGATGTTTTAAAAATTTTACCCTGATTCTTCTAATTTGGTCACTGCATATGTTCCTACTACTTGCTTATTCTGACGATAACTACCAACTGGTGAGAGCTAACACATGCTCCGTCCAAGATTTGGGCAGCTCTGGGGTTTTTTTGCCGCTTATACAACGTCACGGGGCAGCTGAACGCACTAGGAGAAAGCGCCAACTGTTTTCTTTCGCATACATGAGCTCATAGAAGCCAACAATTGCCTGGTGTCACTCTAATTGACAGGGGAGAGAGTAACACCATCTTTCCAGTCTAGAGAAAATACCCGATTATTGTCTACAGGACTACTGACCACAGATGGCTGTGGTATCATCGTGATCTGAACTTGCGATCTCCTGATGATAGAGAAAAATGCTATTTTGCTGTTTAGGAGCCCGAGCAAATATATTTATGGAAACGTTTGTTACATGATTATTGCCATTTCAAACTCATGCATCTTAAGGTGGTTGTAATTATCATGCAATAGCGTGACCCAGTCAGAGTTTCAGAGTTATACTGTAGCTATAATTTTTTGGCCAGATATGAAGGGCATGGGTTGGCAACAGGACTCTCTGCTCGGTAAGCACACTGTGGTACTATTTTCTACCAGATGGCAACTATGTGATGTCTGCTTTGCCAGATCACATGAAGCACAAGAATTTATTGTCTGCTCTGGAGCTTGACTGTATATTATCAACCTTTCAGGATCAGAGCAAGAATACAAGTAGGACAACATTTTGATATATAGCTGTTACTGTTTGAATCTATTACAGAAACGTTAAATATTTCATCAAATAAGATGTATTATTTATGGAGGTATATATAAAAAGATGTAGTTACATTCCATGCTCTCATGGACCAAATCATGGAGATACAAGCAGTTCCACTGAGTTCAGGCCTTCACTGATATTGAATCTCAACATTGCTGTCACTCTGACCCAAGCAGTTTGTTCTCTTTTGAACAAAGGCATAATCAAATGGCAGTTAAATGGCAAAAGAAGGGCAGTTTCCATCCATTTCTAGATATCAAGGCTGAATTGGCTTCTAAAGATCCCTCCTTTCTATATGCTAAGTTTATTAAATGTAATTTGTTCCCCACAAAAATGGGCCACTTCAGTAGACCTGTGCAATGACTGTCTCATGTCCCCAACAGCCCTTGAACACAAAAGCATTTAATAGCTTGCCACCCAAGGACAAGCATTTAAATTCAAAGTTTTACCTCTTATACTCTGTAGTGCCAAGCAGCATTGCCTCCTCTGTTGTCCAGAGACCTCTGCTACCATATTTGGATAACCATCTACTAGATGCCCCCACAAGGGAGCGGTGCGATCTGAAACTCTACACAGAAAAGAGCTTCTTACAACCAAACCAGGCTAGACAATCAAAGAGCATGGAGTTAGAATCACTAAGAATGCTAGCAACACTTTTAACTCTTCAAATGGGAAACTGTTATACCTGTCATTAAATTCAGCTTTTGACAGATCGAGTCAGGTAAATATGAAACTGGCCAATGATGAGGATGCTCGGATTGCTAATGGTGGGTTTAATGGGAGTTTTTATAAGCATATTGAAAAGAGCTTTACAGAAATGTTATTAATTCTTTAATCATCTGAAATTAGGGGCAATCTACACAGAACTAAAGGTTTTTTTTAACTAGTTGTAAGACATTATCATGTGTTATGATAGTCAGATACTCGATATTATGGATAGTATAAGGTCAGATCAGTTTCTCCATGTTTCACAAAGTTTCATCAGATAGACCCATCCATGATTAGATTCACTGAGTGCAGTTCATCTACCAGGGTTGTACAATGGTGCCACAATAATAGAGGGGGGGGGTATTATTCAGACATGATGTCATGATGATACCTGGCCAAATGTGCCTTGGGGTTTCGCACCTCTGAATCAATCGCTAGCAAAGTACCACAACCTAACGATCGAGGAAACACTGGGAACAATCTCTTCAATTACACAGGTCTTGTATGCCCTTAGGTGCACATCATTGACAGAATCCAGTGCATTACCGAATCTTCGAAATACTAACCTTTCTGCAGACAATGAAAAAACTCAATCAAAAATGTGTGTGACAGCCACTGCAGTGCGTCAAAGCATATTGGATGGTATCCGGGGCTCATAAATTTATTACAGCTTTTCTGAAAGGAGCAAGACGATTCTATTGGCCAATTCCCCTAGATGTTCCCTGATGTGGGACTTCCTCGTGGTTCTGATGAGGCTATTCAAGATATGTCTCAGAAAATAGTTTTTTCTCCAATAACAAAAAAGAGTGGATGAACTGTACGCTCTGGCAGTAAGTCAGAAGGTGTGGCCAAATAACTCCAGGGTGACCTTGTGGCTAAACTCTGGATTTCTGCCCACGGTCATATAACTCGCTTTTGTAAATCAATCAATTGAACTTGCAGCTTGTAAAGGCAAGCCTGCAGAGCATTTCTTGTGCCTTGTGCACCCTATGATAGCACTTTGACCAGATGGCAAGTATCCTATGTCAGCTTTGCCAGATGATTCATCACACAGAGCAAAAGATTTTATTGCTGATGATCTGTTCAGGAGATTGACTGTAGCTTGTCAGCTGTTCATGTTCAAGGGACGAAGGACAGAAAAAGGAACTTATTTATTTGTATACATATTGAACCTCTTTATTTTAACTTGTATTTTTGACTACTATTCGAAAGACTGGATTGTGTCTTCAGATATTCCTTACCTCATGGCAGGAATGTTTTATTTTTCCCTGTGTCTCTTTCTAGAGTTATGTCTCCTAATAATTCAACATTCTCGCTTTTACCTGCCATATCTGCATTGCCTTAAAACAGGAAGGTTTCTAGCTGTGAATTAAACAGGAAGAGAAAGACAGAGAACAATGGCTGCCATGCTCACAAACCCTCAGCAGGAAGCCTGCGCTCTCCCACTGCACCTTGACGTGAACTGAAATATTGGTTTTCACGTTAGCGCCTAATAAGGCAGAGCACACCGGCAGCAACGTCTTTCATCTGTCCAATTATGGAGAGATCTGCCCCCAAATCATCTCCTCCTCCTCTTCAGATCTTTAGTCTTTGGAGGGATACCATAAGCCGAGACTCCCATTGAAAGGACAAAATATTACAAAAACCAAAGGATTTTTTTCTCCCTTTTCCAGTTAGTCAAAAGAAATGTTACCTTCAGAAAAATTAGGACACCTTTAATTACCTCTGCATAGATTTTTTTTTGCATTTCTTGTTAAAATAACCCTCATGATTTCCTCCTATCTAGCCTTAAAAATGAAGTCTGTAACAAAATAGTTAGACCTTCAGCTGCACTCTATTTGCTTTATTCTGCTTTGAACAACTGTGTCACCACAAAAAGTAGTGTTCAGTTTTTATTAGAATTTAAAAAGAAATGTACAACTTGGAAATATCAAAGCCTCTATGTACATAACAGAAAAAAAAACAAGAATAAACTTCATGCTAAGGTGCCCTATTTTATTTTTTTTCTTATAAGTTAACAATTACAAAAAAAAATTATATCCAATAAATTATTTCGAGCATTTTTATGTTTTGCATTTCTTCCCTCTAACATTTTTTGTACCGTACACCCCTTATATATATATATATATATATATATATATATATATATATATATATATATATATATATATATATAACATAAGTAAGACATGACAAACATAAGATTAACAATCTTTGTGTATATAGAGTATGAGTCGATAAATTGCTGTACTCTTTTCTAATATGCTCCAATCAAGTTTTTGATTTAAGTTAAACCCTCAATTGCACCGTGGTAAAAATACTTGTAAGGCATTCTGGATGAGGTAAATGTCACCAGTGTGGATGTAATTTTACTCATATAACTGAGTAAATTAAAGTCTGAACAGCACACCCCTCAATCCAGTTTTCCTCAGCTGCTTTGGAGCAATATTCAAATAATCCTTAAAATTTGCAAACCATATCTCAAAAAAAAAAAATTGTACAAACAGCACAATACATTGGATTTCTTGCAAAAGCCTGTACTTTTCTCAAAATTCTTAGTTCAACTTTTAAAAGTAAGTATTTGTGTCAATGAACATGTAATTTCTATCAGAATGAAAAGTCCCTTTGTCATTGTTCACACACAAAATCATCAAAATGTTTAGTCATGTTGTCAGTATGACGCTGCACAGTTTCAGAATTTCTTGATATAATCTATTGTTTGGATCACAGTGATTAAAAATGCACAAAATTTAACTTCCTTCTGTTTGGCAGCACAAATTCATTTACAGTTTTTTTCACTTGCTTAGGAGTGTTTCTCAGATCAAAAATGAAATTTTAACAACAAGAAATGTTCCTATGATGAGCACAAATGACTAAATGATGTGGAGGTTGAACAAGTTGTTTTGAGAATTTCATTTCTGATCTGAGAAACACTTCAAATCAACTGAGAAAAACTGTGATACTTTTATAGGTGTCCTAGAAATAGAACAGAGTAAACAATTTAATGAATTTGAACTATAAAAACGCCCCAGTTATATTTTGTTCTGCACCGGCAGCAAGCAAAAGAAACAATTGCAACGTAGAGCTGTTCACTACACCAACCTGTTTAGTTTTTCTATAGTGAAACACTACATAATGTTGCATTTTTCACTAACATTATTGGAAATGACAGGGCTAAGATGTGGTAGGTCCCTTATGCGATAGGTAGGTAGGTATGTAGGTAGGTAGGTAGGTATTCCAATTCCACATTTTATTCTCCATTTATTTCTATACCCTTGACTATTCTGGGAAAATGATTTACTAGTTTTTGAAGCTTGCTTGAAGAGATTTGTGCTCATTCAGCCACAAAAGCGTTAGTAGAGTGCGGTAAAGTGAGAAGGCCAGTCAGGGGTGCAGTCAGCTTTCCAAATCATCCAAAAGGTGTTCGGTAGACATCTAGCTGGTAAAGTCAAGTGTCCCAATACTTTTGTGCATATACACTTTTATTTTTCAACACACACTCGTACTCACTTCACACATCCATGTCTCAGCACCCCATACATTATATCACTTCATTATACAAACTGTTTACATGCTGTTTTTGGACATCTTTTCGACTGTGACTATTGCTGTTTTGCACAAACCCTTTTGTTTACATTTTGCTAATTACAAGGTATACTCCTGTACTCAGTTCTCTCATACACACTGCACTGTATGATATATCAGGTTTACTGCCGGCGCTATTTTGTGTTTAGTGTATTTGTCCTACACTGTCTTATGTTGTCTTTGCACTGTCTGTCTTGCACTGATTGCTCTGTTTTGCACAAGGACACTTACTAGTCCTTAGTTCTGTGTATTCTTTTATGTAGCTTTATGTTGTTAAAAGTAGCACCAGGGTTCTGGAGGAACGTTGTCTCATTTTACTGTGTACTGCATCGGCTATATATGGTTGAAATGACAATAAATGCATGTTGACTTGACTTGAACCAAAAACGTATCACGAGCCTTTCAGTATGATGCAGGACTAGTGTTTGTAGTAAAAGCACTAGATAATAACCCAATGATTGAGCGCTACATACCAAGCACCAGCATAATCACATTAGTAATGTTTCCAAAACAAAATAAAAAAATTCCAATCTGTTAGTAATTACATTTGCATTACATCCTCATTTGACATTATTATATATGGTCCCATGTGAGAAATCACAGATTGCATGTGTGGGGAGATCGATAGAGCAATAGAACCAATGTCAGGTTTACTTATCAAATACATTAGTATTTTACTGTCATATTACGGCTTGTACATGATCATTTATCCGATTTTTGGTCTCTGAAAGAAGCTGTTACTCTGACCTTGATAAAGCTTTGCAAACTCTTGGCATCCTCTCAAACAGCTTCAAAAGGTAGTCACTTGGGATGTGATTCAAACCGGCTTGATAGAGCTGCTTGTCCTTCACATTACCAGTCCAGAAGCAAATAGGATTAGCGAATCTGTATCCACAGAATTCTATATGCTTGCATGTTCATGGGATTTGATGCTCTCTTATTATTATCTATAGTGAACATTTCATCCAAAGGGACAGGTTGGGTGGAGCCACACCACATATATAAGAAAGGAATCAAAAATCATATGTTACATTGTAATGAAAAAGCAATTACCACTATTAAACAATCTAGTATGTTTAAAAAAAATTATGTTCCACTGATTTGGTCGTCTTTCAAACAAAAACAAGGCCTATTGGGGCATGATTTATGCTGCCCCATGCTCATTCTATAAACATTTTCAGGCATGACAATTAATGACAGACCTGCCATGGAACAGTTTTTATGCCAAACTGGAATGGTTTAAAATTCCCCTGTGGCTGTCGAGATTTTGTTTAACAGCAATTAATCAGAATTTAATGTGCCTAATAAGTTCCTGCAAACAAAGGCACAGTGCAGGAAGTATGAGTGTCTATGTACAGAACCATTTGTATTGAAAGGTACTGTATATCACTACAACTGGGAGTGGGAAAATTTTGGTGTGGATAATGTCCAGTGTATGATATCCCTTCTTCCCGCAAACAGAAAGTCTCTCTTTTCAATTTGCCATGGCATTTTCAGATAGCTTTTATTTAATTTTGAGATGCATTTGGCTCAGAGATTCTGCTGAAACCTGCCAAACCTGGTGAATCTGATTAGCCCATCTGTGTGTGCCTGACACAGTATGACAATGGTGGCAGAAAACATGCTTACTGTATCAAAGACAGTTAAATAAAACTATCATTATCCATAATTATCTTTTTTTAACTGTAATTGTTTGAAATTTGTTGTTAAAACTGCATACTGAATACATTTCAGCTCTCACCCATATATTACAAACATTAATCTTAATAGACATCAATGTAATTTTTGTTTTAATGTTTTTATTAAGAAACCACTACCCCACCAGGATTTCTATTTTAAGGACACGGTGTGTCACTGTGTCACAAAAATTTCACAACTCATTAAAAAAGTAACTACATGTGCCGATTAACACTGTATAAGGCAGCTGGCTAGTCTTTGCTTCGTGACGTATTATACTATGTTCTGTATAAAACTGTATCTTCAGATCACCTCCTTTATCTAGGCAAAACTTATTCATAAAAGGTTTGATTGATGTTTTCAGCCTAAACTTGAATGCTGAGACTGTTGTCTGAGACCCAAACAAGTGGAAGGCTGTACCATAACTGAGGCTTTGTATGACAAAGCTCTGCCTCTTGCTGTAGTCTTCACAAAATTGACAAATACCAACAAATAGCCTGTACATTTTGATCAAAATCGGTGTCGCGCCATGTATTTCACACCTAAGCCTTCAGTGGTGTCCTACCTGAGTCGATTAAAACTCTTAATACCTTAATGATACCACAGGAGAATTTGCTGCCTCCTTCGAGGCTTCTAGAGTCACCTTAGAGCCCTGCCCCGGCTTTAGGAACACCAGAGGTCAGTCTCAACCGATACCCCTCAGTGACTTTCTGGCAGCCTGTAAAGATCTGCCAGACGTGTCTCAGTGGGTCCTGCCCACTGTAGAGCGAGGCTGTTCAATTCATTTTGAGTCTCGTCCGGCCCATTTCAACAGGGTTCTTCCCACTCTGGTGGGGACCGAGCAGGCTCTGGTCATGGAACAAGTAATAAACTCTCCTGAGGAAGGAGGCCATTAAGGTGGTCCCTCCATCAGAACGAGAGTCTGGGTTCTACAGCCGGTACTTCATAGTTCCCAAAAAGGTGCTAATGCTGACCCTCAAGCAGGTGGTTTTTCAAAATTAGATCCGAGGACTGGTTTGTCATGGTAGATCTAAAAGGATGCATACTTTCCTGTATCTATCCTTCCTTCTCACAGGAAGTTTCTAGGGATTGTTTTTGGGGCTGAAACTTACCAGTATCAGGTTCTTCCATTTGGCCTTGCCCTCTCACCCTGCACCTTCACAAAATGTGTTTGATGCAGCTCTGGTCTTCAGGGCATCTGCATCCTCAACTATATCGGCCATTGGTTGATATAAGCTCGATCAGAGCAGTTAGCGGTCCGGCATAGAAATGTTGCTCTCTCTCACATGAAGCTTTTGGGGTTTTGGCTGAACGCCGGAAAGAATGTGCTTCCTTCATTAAATAGAACCACCCATCTCAGCATCATATGGGATTCGAGTACTTTGCAGCTTTCCCCTGCCACAACCCCAACCCACCACCTCCCATCGGGAGGTACAGAAACAAAGGGTCGCATCTCGCACTCCCCCCTGTCAGAGAGCTGAGGACTGTCCCTCTGTCCTTCGACCTAGCTGTGCTTAAACACACTGGTCAGTCTGCCGTGATTGGACACTCATTACCAAAGCGTTTCGATGCAGCTTGAGTTCCTGAAAGGGAACATCTTTAGGTTACCTATGTAACCCTAGTTCCCTGAGGTAAGGAGACGCTGTGTTTCTAAGTCACACCGTGCAGTGCTTCCTTCTCCCTCACAGAAGCTGGCACATGTCTCTCTCCATGTGCATTTTATACTTTCTGGTCGTGATGTCACCCCGCCGTTGATGGCCAGCATCCATTTTTTACAAAAATACACACAATATTTCAGAGCATGAACACTCAAGCATGTTCCAAAAGCATTTTGACTGAGCGCCTCGTTCCCTCAGGTAACTAGGGTTACATGCGTAACCTAGAGACGTTCTCTGACCATCCAATCAAAAGAAGTGAAAATGCAGACATGATTGAATGCCTCCTAGAAGACCTCAAATAAAAAAAGTTAAAATCTGATTTGTTAAAGCAACAGCTACAAGCAACATGAATTTTAGGCTAAGAAAGCCTAAGGTGTTGACTCTGAAGGCCTTACAGCAGACAGACCCTGGCAACACGGGATGCGATGGCAAAAATCTGAGAGAAAACCGAAAGAAACGCTATGGACTGAAGAGAATAGACTATTGGAAATAATTGAATACATATTCATGGGCTTATATTAAAATGCAAGTCAGCGCTTCTGATAGTGTTAAGGTAAGCAGAGAAGGCATTGCTGGCCCTGACGGTCCGGATCATAATCGACCAAAAACCGCCTCTAACAATTTAAAAATAACGTCTAAAGGCAGTCAAATTCGCACAGTAGTTAAATTAGCCGTTCGCCTTCTAACGATATTCTCTCCCAACAGAGTTTTAGACTGATGCTTAGTCTGTGATCTATGAACCAGTATTAGCATGTATATAATGATAGAGACTTCAAAGCCTTTTTGTAAGCTTCAACCTGATGGATAGACATGTTATTCTCTTGCTGTTGAATGTCGCTATGACCCGCTTTGGAGAATTTTACTTGCAGTGGAGAGTTAATTTACATAAAGTGTGATTCACTTGTGTTTTACCTGATTTTTTTTCCATTTATTCTTGACTGCAACTTTTGTTATATATAATTTCATATTTGGTCACCATTTGCTGTCATGATGTTCTCCACTCATCCGGGAAAATTTTGGAGTGTACATGTGGAGATTTGTGCTGATTCAACCATTTGGATTATAGTAAAATCAGGTACCGATCCAGGGTGAAGAGGCATTGGGTGCTATTAGCATTCCAATTCATCTCAAATAGTTCAGTAGGGTTCAGGTCAGAACTCTATAGCAGGCCACTTAAGATCTTCTTCTCCAACCACAGTTGGAACAGGTTTGGGTGTCCTAATTCAAGTGAAAGGAAAATTCTACCGCATCCAAGGACATTTTATACAACTTTGTGCCTCCAAATTTGTGGTAAAGCTTTGGGAAACAATATTTTTGACTATATATCTCTTAGGACAATTCGTGTACATATTTTTGGTTATGCCACTGTCATTCTGTAAATGTTAATGTTTTTAATTTCCACTGTGAGCAACATGAAGCCAAGTGCTACTGCAGTCGATAAGACACTTTATGAAAACATATGAGCTGAACCGATGACTTTTATTTCTGGATAGTCATTATAGTGTTATTGTGTCAAACAACAATCCGAGTGGCAGTTGAAATTTATTTCATTGATCTTAGCATGTCTTAGGAAAATGTTTTCCTATCCTTCAGACTTGTCGGTTGCTAATTATTGAAAATGAGATTAGCATCTAATTACAAAACAGCACAATCTGCAGCAAAGCACCTGAGGTTATGTGAAAGCCACAATAAAAATTGATTCCTCATTCGTCCATGTTCATGAGTCGTATCATAGTATTGGACTGTTTCCTTTACAAATCCCATTTTAAAAAGGCAGTTAAATTATCAGGTCTGGACGTTTAGTTGTAATTTATAATTATTACAATGGGCCTTGTTTATCTTTTTTTAGTACAATTCGCCAATACAAGGGAAAATATTCTTTTGGATTCTCTAAAGTTTCAGAAGTGTCTTGATTATTGAGCACATACACCAATGAATTCAAGTCAGAGTTCACTCACTGCTGTCTTTATGTGTTGATCCGCATAAAAAAAAGGTGTCCTGTGAAATGAAACCACTAATGTCATTAGGTATTTGTATGTGCACCTATTTTTATTAACAATTACTGAGTAAATTTAATATGAATGCAGATTCCTAAAGTTTAGATGTACCCTAAACTATACAGTCCCATTCAAATAGTAGAATTGATGTCAGAGCACTATAGCAGGCCACTTTCATTTTCATGCTGGCACAGGTTTGGTCACCTAGTTCAAGTAAAGGGAAAATTTAAAGCTAATTCATTCTATACACTTGTGTACCTACAACTTGGTAAAGAGACTGAAATATTCAGCTGTAATACTGGTACTTATACTGTATATCCTCTCACACCCTGTTTCTCTTTCTTCTTCTTCTTCTTCTTCCAGATGCTCCCTGTAGGGGTCACCACAGTGGATCATCCGTCTCTATACTACCCTGTCCTCCACATCTGCCTCTTTCAAACCAACTACCTGCATGTCTTCCCCCTCCAAATCCATAAACTTCCTTCTTGGCCTTCCTTTTTTTTTTTTGTGACTGATCTCACACTGTCCTCATACATGTCCTGCACCAACCTCACATACATCTCTGCCACACCTGATTTCCTCATACAATACCACAACTCTTCTCTCGGCACCCTGTCGTACGCTGTCTCTAAATCAACAAACTCACAATGCAACTCCTTCTGACCTTCTCTATACTTTTCCATCAACTTCCTCAAAGCAAATAATGCGTCTGTGGTGCACTTTCTCGGCATGAAACCTCAAAGATGGTCCCCTCTTCTTTCAGCCTGGCTTCCACTACTCTTTCCCATAACTTCATGGTGTGACTGATTAACTTTATTCCCCTGTAGTTACTGCAGGTCTGCACATCTCCCCTATTCTTGAAAACCGATACAGCTCCTCATATGCCTTTTCCTTAGCTTTTGCCACATCCCTCGTCACCAGCTGCCGCATCTCCTTGTACTCCTGCCTACCTTTCTAATCTCTATGCCGATCCCAATCCTGTTTCACCAACCTCTTTCTCCTTATTCCACCACCACATCTCTTTGTCTTCCTATTTATTTCCAGATTTTAAACTAAGTACCTTTCTAGTTGTCTCCCTTATCACTTCTGCAGTAGTTGCCCAATCAACCAGCACTTCTTCAGCACCACTGAGCCCCTGTCTGACCCCTTCCCTGAATCTCACATTACAGTCTTCCTCCTTCAGTTTTCAACATCTTATTTTTTTTTTTCAGTCCTCACTCTCCTTCTTTTTTCTTCACCTCCGAAGCCACAGACCACCATCCAATGCTGTCTAGCTACACTGTCCCCTGCCAACACTTTACAGTCTCCAATCTCCTTCAGGTTTCATCTCCTACATAAAATATAGTCCACCTGTGTGCACCTTCCTCCACTATTATACGTCAACTTATGCTCCTCCTTCTTCATAAAATATATATTCACCACTGCTATTTCCATCCTTTTGGCAAAATCTACCACCATCCGCCCTCCCACATTCCTTTCCTTAAGGCCATACCTACCCATATCCTCCTCATCACCCTCATCATCCCTTCACCTGGCCATTGAAATCTGCCCCAGTCATCAATCTTTCATTCCTAGGTATATCTTCTACCACTTCACTCCAGAATCTTTCTTTCTCTTTCATCTCACAGCCCATTTATCATCACGCCTTCAACTTTCAGCTTCACGTTTATCACCCAGAAACATCAGAAACTCTCTTCGCCTTCACTACATACACATTATACATGCTGTCATACATGCTGTCAGAATCAACGTGTTAACGCATTAACGCAAAATTATTTTAACAGCACAAATTTTTATTAACGTGTGATTAATGCTAATGTGTGATTAAAGTTTTAATTAAAAATAATTCAATTTAAATTAAACACCAAAATCCGCCATGATGCACATAAACCGTCCATTCTTACATAACTTAAATCACTATAATTACTTAAAAATATTTACAAGTGTATTTTATATGGATCATATAAAAATATGGATCAGTGCAAATAGAGAGAAGTAATGGGAACCTTTAGTTTTTCTATTCTTATTTCAATGTGGTTAATAGACATGAACGAGTTCTTTGAAAAGAATCTATGACCTTTGAAACATGTATAGCCTTCATACTCTATGTTGAGAATGGTTTCACTAATAAAAAACATACATTTGCATAAAGCATCCATTTGTCCATGCTCATGTTGATTAGAGTATTAAGAACTTGATTAGTATTAATTTAAGGTACATTTAGAGCAGATAAATATGTACAATTAAGTTGCAATTAATCACGAGTTAATTCATGACAATCGTGAGATTGATAATCATAATTAAATATTTAAATAGAATTATATATATATATATATATATATATATATATATATATATATATATATATATATATATATATATATATATATGACAAAGATAAGACTATAATAAAGCAGTGGATATGTAAGATCTGGTCTATTGCTAGGGAAAGGATCATGTCTCTCAATAAGCATCTCAGCTTTAAGCCATGTTGAAAGATTGACCTTTTCGTTGTCTTTGCTTGGGATTTGTTGTGCTTCCTGCTGCAATAAAATGACGTGAGCTGCTCCTAATGAAGAACAGAGGAGCAAAGATGGTGGTCATCATTCAAAGTTACAGTTTCTCTCTCTTGTGTTACATGATTTTAATACACAATATAGAAAGCAAATAAATGTCAACATGTACCTGTGCTGCTTCTCTACTAATCATAAATCTGTTGGTTTTAACACCTTGTGCTAGTTTTTTGTAAATTTCACATTCTAACGTCATCATGTGCCTCGACCCATTTATCAAAATGACCATATTACTCATATAAATAAAATAAAATTGTAAAGTAAAAATCATCCATTCAACGAAGTCATTAGGAACCATTTAAAATAGCTGTCTGACTCTGTTTGTGACTGTAACTGAATGTTATTACAATTGCTGTTGTTTATAAGGCAGCACTTTAATATTAAACATGAATTAACCTGACTGGAACTATCTGGTTTGAATATTACTTTCTAGCCAATCAGAATCTAGAATTTAGTATTGGCCATAATAATAAATATATATATATTTAAAGAACTCTGAGCTCTCTGATATGTGGGAGATACTCCACAATACTAAGTTTAATTGCACTGTCTGTGTGTGAGCCTGAAAAAAACCCACACTTCTACAAAGCTTGTCTCATGTATCCAATGATTTTGATGTTTAACTGTGAAGTTTGCACTTGTGTTGGTCATGCAACTCAAAGTCAGTGATTCACTAAAATATTTATGCCATCTCTAGTTTTTGCTATGGTGTGTTCTATCTCAGCAGTGTTAAAGCCGAAGCAGGTTTCCTTTCTCCTCTTATTCAGCAGCAAACAAAAAACAACGGTTTATTCTGTGGAAAAATAATCAGTGTGGCATGTAGAAATAAAATCATTATAAATATATGGGAAATGATCAAATGATGGAATTTATAAATATATATTTCATGAGCTCATGGGAGCACAAAAACGCTAAAAACAGAATATTGTTTTCCAGAAATTGAAATTTTTTTCAGCCTACATGTGCTTTTTCACACAGATCTTTCTGTTTTTATGAGGCTCATAGATCAGTAAAAATGTCCTTCCTTTTTTAAAAAAGGTGCATTGTTCCCAAAAGCTTCAAAAATATAAATTGTGTAGGGAAATATACATTTTGAAGTGCTCATTCATTCAGATTCTTTATTTTTCATCTTACCGTTATTTTTATTGAGCCTTCATTCTAAGCAAAATTGAGGAAGGCATGAAGTCAGAAGGATATAATATCAGATATAATGTCATGCTTACTCTAGGGTTAAAATATTACCTCAATTTATATAAAATAATAGGATGTAGGTGAATGTTTTACTGTTCTAGCCATATGTAGTTACTCATCATTAAATTCCAGCTTCTAAACTATAAGTAGTTTGAGTAGCTACGCATGTGGGAGCTGAGTGTTCATTACTGTGGTGCAATAATCGGACGCCCCTTCTTTCAAAAGCCGTGATAATCGTGATTGATTCAGCAGACCTAAAGCAATCACGCCCTCGAAAATTTGTTTATTCATTTGGCAGCTGCTTTCACCCAAAGGGATATGCATGTAAGGCAGAATCCAAACCAAGCGCAGAGCTGAAACTGTTGAAAGTTAAACTAACTCTGAGCTCATAATCAGTTTTTTTCCCACAGTATCAGTATCCGAATCATTAGCAATAAGTTTAAACACCGTTTTTAAACCTGATGGCCAAGCAAGCTGGCTTACGTTATCTGATCCATGCAAAATTCCTTGCTTAATATCTGACCATTTTGTCTTTTACAAGAACCAAATCTTATTTTGTTGAAATGTGACAATTGTTCACAGATAAATATTAAACATTACAGCTTTATATTCCCGATCATTAAACAGTTTAACGTTACACACTATTATTTAATTAATTCTGCTCGCAGTGCATCTGGAAAGTATTCACAACGCTTTACTTTCCCCCCCTTTTGTTATGTTACAGCCTTATACCAAAAGGTATCAAATTCATTATTTTCGTTAAAAATCTACAAAAAAATACACCATAATGACAACGTAAAAGAAGTTTTTTTTCAAATCTTAGCAAATTTCTACAAATAAAAATAAAATAAAAATCACATGTACATAAGTGTTCACAGCCTTTGCCATGACACTCAAAATTGAGCTCAGGTGCGTCCTGTTTCCACTGATCATTCTTAAGATGTTTCTACAACTTGACTGGAGTCCACCTGTGGTAAATTCAGTTGATTGGACATGATTTAAAGGCACACACCTGTCTTTCTAATGTCCCACAGTTAACAGTGTATGTTAGAGCACAAACCAAGCCATGAAGTCCATGGAATTGCCTGTAGACTTCCGAGACAGGATTGTATCAAGTCACACATATGGGGAAGCATACAGACAAATTGCAGCATTTAAGGTCCTAATGAGCACAGTGGCCTGCATTATTTGTAAATGGAAGAAGTTCCATCAGGACTCTTTCTAGAGTGGGCTATCCGGCCAAACTGAGCAATCGGGGGAGAAGGGCCTTAGTCAGGGAGGTGACCAAGAACCCGATTGTTACTCTGAAAGAGCTTCAGCATTTCTCTGTGGAGTGAGGAGAACCTTCCATAAGAAAAAACATCTCTGCACCACTCCACCAATCTGAGGCAATCCAAGGCACCTGAAGGACTTTCAGACCATGAGACACAAAGATTGAACTATTCTGCCTGAATGCCAAGCATCACGTCTGAAAGGAACCAGGCACCGTTCTCACCTGGCCAATACCATCTCTACAGTAAAACATGGTGGTTGCAGCATCATGCTGTGGGGATGTTTTTCAGTGGCAGGAACTAGGAGACTATTCAGGATCGATGGAAAGTGACATCCTTGTGATATGTGGTTCTTTTCCCAAACAGTTACCACAAACTTAAAGTCAAGCAATTGTATAGGATGTTTCTAAATGTGGTAGTAGCCAATTTGATCTCACCTTGATATAGGAGACATAAACCTTTTCTAGCATGATGATGCCTCTGTGCACATTCCAAGCACCATGAAGATATAGTGTACATGGCTTGGAGTAGAAGATCTTGAGGAGCCTGCAATAGAGCTCTGACCTCAACACTTTTGAACACCTTTGTGATGAATTGGAATGCTGACTGCACCCCAGGCCTCCTCACCCTATATCAGTATCTGGCTTTACTAAAACCCTTTGGGGCTAAATAAGCACAAATCTTAACAAGCACACCTCAGAAAGACCATGAAGAAGAACTTCTTCCCAGAAGAATGGTATTAAGTATAACAGTAATTTTTTATTTTTTTTACTTTCAAAAAGCACATACAAATCTTATGGTCGGGTGCACACAAACATTTGTCTATATAGTACATCTACTTTTCAATGTGCATTAGCATTTTTATTCAGCTGCTGTAATCATGAACTGGCTACAAGACATTGTGTCTCTTCCATGTTCAATTATTTTCAGCATATGTCCTGATCCAGACCTTGGGTGTGAAGAGAGCCATGGCAAATGCTACTATCTGACTGACCTCAGAGCAATGATATTTGCTTCTAATTTGCATAAAGTTAAGAAGTTCTCAACTTTTTTCATTTCTCATTACCAGTCTCACAGTCCTCAGCATAGGATAAGGGGAAATGAAAATGGAGCAATGAGAACTTCAGTGATAATTAATTAATAATTGGGTTGATTGTTTACCGTTAACACACCCAGGGGTATTTTAGGGAGTTCTAACACTGTTCTCTGGCAGCTGTACGATTTGAACTTAGAACTTTTGTTCACTCACTTTGAATCCTAGAAAAACATCAATGTAAAGGACATAGAAATTGCTACATAAATGCAGAACATTTACATTAGAAAGTAACAAAAAAAGTTAAACACTTTTATTTAGCACAATAAAATCACAATGCACCTAAATGGGTCAGTGGCACACATCAGCAGTTCAATAGACTCAATAGGCTTATATCTGTTCTTTTTTCTAAATCATTTGTCATAATGTCATAAATGGTCATAAATGTTTTCAGGAAATGTACAGTGCATCCGGAAGACAAAAGTAAAACGCTGTAAACACTTTCCAGATGCACTGTATTATGTGGAGTAGTGAACGAGGGTACACACATGTATCGGGTCTCGAGCTGCCACTCATCCCAAATAGAAACAACGGATATTTTGATGGTGCATGTATGTTCTTGTCAAACAACCTAACATTTTAAGTATAACATCAACCCAGAAGGTGACATTGCTGTTCATTTGCCAAAACAGAGAGCAGCTTAAAACTCACCAACCACAAATCACAACAGTGCAACACTGCCGACAAACATGACTTTCAATTCACAACAAACCTGAGGAAGATTAAGCATTCACTTGAAAGTGAGTAAGTAGATAAAAATATATGTATAATGTTTTTCAACTCATTTTAACATGACAAATTCAACATTGACACATTATGGTTGAAAGGTGAACCACTGTCATTTTAATGACAATACATGTGTAGTTTGGTCAACATTCAGATGAGGGTAAACTACTGTATCTGTCTGGAGTTGTCTTAAATAATATAAAACATCACCCAAAACCTTAACATTAACTTTAGATATTTTACACAATGTTATGAAGCTATGTGTATTATCCTTTGGAGGGCAGACAGTCTGTAATGTCCCCAAAGATGAATAATGAAGCTGGGAGATTATCCAAGAAAACTGAAACATGAAAGATTGACAAAGTAATTTTGTGCATTTCAATTTTCTTTTCTGTTTTTGTTGTTGAAATGAGCAACAGATTGTTTTTCGTAGAAAATATTCCTAAACAATTCTGAGCGTTCTTGTCTTGTTCCGGGTGTTTCTTTCTTCATGAAAAGACATTTTACGTTTTTTTTAATCCGTTTCTTTTTTTCTTTGTTTCTGTTCCATATCAAGTGGTTTATAGAACAGTAAGATTGATCGTACTGTTCAATTTTCGGGTGCAGAACTTCCATATTATTATCGGCTGCAAATCATTAAACAAGCAAGCCATGCTGTTCCTAATTTGCACTAAACATCTGTCCACATGTGCATGCTAAAAACATGCAGAGTGTCAAGGGGATGCAGTTATCAAATAAATGAGTGGCTTGCAAACTTTGTACAAGCAGCAAATGTGTGTGTAGTGCAATATGTTCAAAGCTGAAATGTGATCGAAGGAAAAATTAAACCCTTTATGCACTTATATCACTGCCTGTGTACAATCTTGTTGTAGTATAATATACAGTCAAATCACTGCTTATGTTAGCTGGCTGTCTATCCTTGGCTAACCTGACTGGATTTGTGAGCCATATTTGTCAAAATATTGATTTTTTTAGATGGTCATAAGTTCCTAAAATCTAGCCAGTGATCATTGATTAATTGAGAGTTATCTGACAAAAGAATGAGACTTTTGCTGAAAATGTTACATCCATAAACATCCCTAATTCCCACTGCTAATACTCACTAGCTGACTAATATCAGCTATCTTGGCAGTATAAAGGTGTCTGCCACATGCCATAAACATAAATGATTTGTAAGACATCAGTCTTAAATTGTCATGATTTACAAAATTAGCTAGCTAGCACTGGCCAAACTGACAGACCTTCTAAATCATAATACTATATGAAAATGTAAGACTTTGTTAGTCTTAAATATTCATGAGTTTCACTTTTAAGATTAGTTTCAGTAGCTAAGTTAGCTTTTTTTTTTAGTCACAGTAGATAAGTTAGCTTATTAGCTTTTTAAGTCATGTCCATAAATGTTTACTGCTAACCTTTGCTAGCTGGCAAACAGTAGCTAGGTATAGATAAAGAGCGATAAAGGTTTACATTTTTCACTAATTATTCATAATATTTTATTATTGTTTATAATTTTCATTATTAACATTACCATGGCAACAGAATTGGCTAGAATAAAGACATTTTTTCATTATATAATAAATCTGTCATTTTCCCTACTAACATATTTAAGGGTCTCACAAAAGTGAGTACACCCCTCACATTTCAGAAACCATTATATTATGGTTGTCCCTTCTCAATGGACAATACTATATAAATGAAACTTTAATATATTTTAGAGTAGTCAATGTGTCGCTTGTAAGGCTGTATAGATTTACAGTCCTCTGAAAATAACTCAACATACAGCCATTATTGTCAAACATATATTGTGATTACACCCTAAGTGTAACCATACAAACCCACATGTTCTATTCATCATGTTCATGTTTTTGTCTGCTTGACAGGACCATAAAAATATTTGTATTTTGTATTAGAGCAGTTAAAATTTGGTGCTTTGAATACAATTCTCTCATACTGACAAAGAGTCTACTCGTCAGTGCTCAGACCATACACCGCACACTGCAACAAGTCGGTTTGCATGGCCATCGTCCCAGAAGGAGGCCTGTTATGAAGTTGGCTAACAAGAAAGCCTGCAAACAGTTTGCTGAAAACAACCTGTCCAAATGCATGAATTACTGGAACTATGTCCTGTGGTCTAAGGAGAATAAAATAAACCTTTTTGCCTCAGATGATGTCCAGCATGTGTGGCGATGCCCTGGTGAGGAGTACCAAGAAATGATGGTGGCAGCATCATGGTCTGGGGCTGCATGAGTGCTGCTGGTACTGGGGAGCTGCAGTTCTTAGAGGGAAACATGGATTCCAACATGTACTGTGACATTCTAAAGCAGAATATGATGCTCTCACTTCAGAAACTGAGTCAAACAGCAGTTTTCCAACATAATAACGACCCAAAACTGCTTTGCTAAAGGTGAAGATGGTGGAGTGGCCAAGTATGTCACCAGAACTGAACCCTATTGAGCAGATCCATAATGTAATTATAGAGAAGTTTAGGAAGATCCCTGCAAGAACCTGTGCAGTGCTGGTGAATTCCATGCCTCGGAGGATTAAGGCAGTTCTATATAACAATTCTCACACAAAATATTGACACTTTAGACACAGTTTAGACATGTTCAGTACACTTAGGGTGTACATACTTTTGTTGCCAGTTATTTAAACAATAATGGCTGTCTGTTGAGTTATTTTTAGAGTACAGTAAATCTGTGCTGATATACAAGCTGCACATTGACTACTCTAGAGTATGTCCAATTTTTATTTTTATATTAAGAACATAAAAAATACATACAGCTTGAGAACATATAATAGAATGGTTGCTAAAAAAATGAGAGATGTACTCACTTTTGAGAGATATTGTATGAGGCATGTCCTTATGATTTTCAAGTCTAGAGACGGACCTCCTCAAATCTGTCCACCATTTCACACCTTCTCCACCCGTGTCAAAGTTCTCTACCTGTCATTACTTCTTAAAACCACTAAGTGCACTTGGCTTGTAAACATGTGCACCTTTCCCACGGAGACTGATAACATTTTTAGTAACAGCCTGACTCTAAGTGGAGAATTTTGTTTTACAGGGCCTTGTGTGCTGAGCTAAGCGCTTCTGAGCAAAGCATCATGGGAGCTGACACCTTGCCGAGCCCGAGATGAAATTCTGTGCTCCTCACTGAGGGGGGTGCGATCGGTGTGTTTTTTTTTTTTTTTATCTCGCTCAGCAAAAACTTTGTTTCATGAACACAAACGAAACTAAGCCCTCTGCCTTTAATAATATTTCGAGATAAACGCATCTCTTTCTTGGGAAATTAAACTCAGCTTGCAAACCTGGCAGAATCTTCTAAACTGAATTATGAAGCAATTTGGCGTTTCTTGTGGGTTTTTTTTTTTTTTTTTTGTCCTGTTTTGGTTTTTTTTTTTTCCTATCCAATAAATATGAAGCTCTGCTATAAACGTATACTGACTGCAGGGGCATGAATGATCAAGGTTCACATGAGAACAGCCAGATGAGACTTTTGCTGTTGGGCTTCCTCTCCCATGAAAATTGCTTAGTCCAGAAAAGACCTGCACCGATATCCCGTTGTGGGTCGAAAATATGATGACTGTTCAGGAGCAAATCTGGGATGCTGACTTTGTAACCTGGGGGTAAAAAAGGACAGTATTGTCAAGGGAAGAAACTGTGGGGGGAAATCGGCTTCATAATGAGCACAAATATTGCGCTCATTCATCATTCGGCACTCTTGAAAGTGCAATTACTCCCTAATCACTTGATCCCGTTAACTTTGTCAATAAGTGTCATTTCGGATCTATCCAAACACAATTGAAATTTGGGAGTCAAGAAATGGTTTCGAGCTGTTGTAATAGTCTTTCAGGTCGATTTGAGGGGAAAATGCTCCCCATTCGTTGTTTTTTTTTCCACCTTTAGTGCCCAATATATTCTGATTTCACGGTATGACCCAAATCCAGATCATAAACAGAGGACAACTATACATTTTTCAGCCTTTGTTCTGTAGCTATGAGGTGAATCTGAGTAGCAGAAAATATAAATCCTCATTAAATCACCTGATTCAGTAGTCACAAGTATTTGCTGAAATGTTTTTCGACTCTAAAAAAAACAAATGTGAAATCACTACAGTATAATGAAAGGCATATCAGCATTACCTCAAAACAGTAATCCTAGGTCCTTAATTAAAGAGCAAATGTTTGTGACTGATTGGCGATTGAATGCGTAAAAAAGTGGAAAAAAGAGAAAGTGAATTTTACTCGTCACATATACAGTAAAAATATGAAAAAAAGAAATGTCTTCTCATATTCCAGCTTGTTAGGAAACTGGGACAGAGTGCAGGGTCACCCAAGAATCAGCACCCCTGAATCAGAGAGGGTTAAGGGTCATGTTCAAGGGCCCAACAGTAACAGCTGGGCAGTACTGGAGCTGAAACCCTGTGTATCCAATCAGGTAATATGAGCCAAATTTTATTCATGTACAATTTTTATTATTTTTAAGATATTCATATTATAATCATTTAGATATGCTAAATCCATGGGTATGTCAGTAATATGAATAAGGCAAAGAAACGATCACGTCTCACTGCAACATGGCTGACATTTCATTTGTTTTCTATTTCCTTGTGTTTATCATATGTCTTGTCCAATCAGCACTGAGTTTGTGATGTTTAATAAGGACCTTCCCTGTCTGGTTTTACTCAGTCACACTTTTTTCCTGATTTTGTTGTGTTGTTATTGTGCTTCCGAATACGCAATTGTGCAATATGCAATACCAGTCCCTATTGTACAACACAAGATTTTCAGAGGATAAAATTATATTGTGAACAGACAGGGTTTTTTTTATGTCAGGACCATAAGAAAATAACTTTTGCTATGGCTAGCTGACAAGAACATGAAGTTATGATTGCAAGAAAACACAAAAGAAGAAAGACATAATAATGTGTGGCATTTTTGGGCTTTATATATTTATTTTAGGGTTTTTTAGGGGTTTATTAATTTTCTACTTAGGTCCCCTGGTGGTCTAGTGATTAGGATACGGCGCTCTCACCGCTGCGGCCCGGGTTCGATCCCCAGGTCAGGGAACCAACCCTAGCCACTCTTAGTGCCGGGCCCAAGCCCGGATAAATAGGGAGGGTTACGTTGGGAAGGGCATCCACTGTAAAAACATGTGCCAAATCAAACATGTGGATGATCCGCTGTGGCGACCCCTGATGGGAGAAGCTGAAAGAAAGTTTTTATTAATTGTGTACTTATAAATTGTAAACATATATAAAGAACCCTCCTTACATTTCAGCAGACATTTTAATATACAGTACGTTCTAAAGGGACAATACTATAGAAATTAAACTTGGATATACTTTAAAGACCAAAGTGTCAATATTTAGTGTGAGCACTATTGTTATCCTGCACTGCCTTAATCCTCCGGGGCATGGAATTCACCAGAGCTGCACAGGTTGTTGTTGGAATCTTTTTCCACTCCTTTATAATGAGTTCATGTAGCTGCTGGATGTTAGACACATGGAGCTTCTTCACCTCCTGCTTAAGGATGCCCCACAGGTGTTCAATAGGGTTCAGGTCTGAAGACATACATGGCCACTCAATCACTTTCAGCAAGGCAGTTGTCATCTTGGAGGTGTGTTTGGGGTCGTTATTATGTTGGAAAACTGCTGTTTGGCCCAGTTTCTATAGGAAGGGCATCATGTTCTGCTTCAGAATGTCACAGTACATGTTGGAATCCATGCTTGCTCCTCAGCTCCACAGCTCCCCAGTACCAGCAGCACTCATGCAGCCCCAGACCATGATGCTGCCACCACCATGCTTGACTGTAGGCAAGACACAATTTTTGTTGTACTCCTAAGCAGGGCGTCGCCAAACATGCTGGACACCATCTGAACCATTCACGCTCTTGGACAGGTTGTCTTCAGCAAACTGTTTGCCGTCTTTCTTTGTTAGCCAGCTTCCTTCTGGGACGACGGCCATGCTTCTGAGTGGAACCCATCTTCTAAAACCTTTGTATGATTATGACCACTGTACTGTAACTCATGTTCAGGGTGTTACCGATATTATAGCCTAGGCAAACTATATATATATATATATATATATATATATATATATATATATATATATATATATATATATATATATATATATATATATATATACACTCATTAGCCACATGACCAAAGAGGCTCTTGCTGGAAACCAATTGTGCCCTAATCAGCTCATGTGTATTGGATTTCCCACCTTGCTGTTTTATATGGATCATGCTGTCTATGACATCATCAAATCCATTATTGTTAGACATTGATGAGATGAAAGAAAATATTTTTAACTGAACTGAACTGAAATCATGTAAAAAAAACAGACCTGGTGAACAGTGCTCCATCGCAGAGTAAAAAAAAAACTGTTCCCTTTTTGCAGGAATGATCTGTTTGCCTTCCATGCTGAAGTGTGTGGTCGTGCACCGTACTACCAGGAGGTTTTGTGTTATTACGCCGAATCGATAGGGGCCGTGAGTCACTTCCGTATGGATGACGGCGCCGCAGTTCGTTTCGAATTATATTACGGGCAAGGGGAGGGAGACTCCGGGTGATGAAGAGTATCAATCATCCTGTCTTACCCGTGAAGTTGTTTTGCGGGTTAGCCGGGATCGACAATAATGAAAGTTCACTTGTTTTCGCACACAAAGGAGTTGTGGGTAAATTTAGGTTGTGGAGAACGCAGCTGTGTGCAGCTGTGTGATTGAGAAGGGAAGACGGAGAGTTAGAGAAGGAGGAGAAGGAGGAGGACGGGGAACTGTAAATAAAAGACAAATGCATGGGTGTCAAGCTTATAGCCTTTTAATGTTATGATTTAGTGAAAAATTGCATATGAACTGTATCTTTTCTTCATGTTGGATAACAGTGATGATCTCTATTTGTCACAAAGTGCTATGAATGGTTAGGTTAGTTATGAAAGGTTATGATTCTTACAATTGTATTTAATCCATTTTATAACTATTATATTGTCTCACATTAAATAATGTTATGTAATTATAATTGTAACTGCCCTTTATACTGAATATGTACTTAATTATTTATGTACTCATTCATTTATTTTCCTTCCCCTTTGCCTGGTAGGTCTTGTAGTAGTAACAAATTCCATTTCCAATTCAGGAATTTCCAAACGTTCCCCATGCCAACTGTAAGATATAATCTCTCCAGTGGATTCAGTCAGTTCAGTTGATACAGCTCTAGTGGAATCCAAACAGAGAGTATATTCGCCCACCACAGCTGCCAATGTCACTTTGAAGTAGAAGCAGATCTACTCCAAGGGTATCTCTAGGGGGGTACTGTATTTTCCAGCTGTTCACCCTATCGTGGAGAGTAAGCCCAGTAAAAATGCAATGGAACATCATTCATTAGCAAGGTGGTGGCTCAGTGGTTAAGGCTCTGGGTTACTGATTGGAAGGTCAGGGTTTTAAGTCCTGGTATCGCCAAGCTGCCACTCTTGGTGCCCTTGAGCTAGTCTCTTATCTCTCTGTGTTCCAGGGGTGCTGTAACATCTGACCCTAACATCGATTAAGTATGTGAAGAAAGAATTTCACTGTGCTGTAAAGTACATATGACAAGTATAAAGCACCCACCCCATTCCTGCTGCCTGTACTTGTATCTTTTTGGTCACTACTCTCAACCAGTGTGCAGAGGTGAGGATTTGGACATAAATTGAACTGCATCTTCATCCACAGTTTAGCTATTGTAAGCTGGCCCAATCGGTTTGTCAATTCCACGGTATTTTGCCATCATTAAAGATGTCAATATAATTAAACCTGGGGGAGGAACATGGCCTCAGACTAAGAGATCTTATTTTCCAGCAAGTCAAAGCTTGTCCAAAATTACTTCTAATAATGCCAAAAGAAAATCTTTTGCAAATAAGAGGAGTGTTACTTTCAGTCATTCCACACTCAACACCATCTTAAGATGCAGCTTGATATACTGTCAATCTCTAAACTCTGAATAGCATTAAGCACACAACCCCAGGGTTGTACAGTGCCCTCAGCATCCCAACTAATTCTCCCGCACCTCCGCAGCCTTGTCACTATGAAAGTTCCTACATTTTTAAAGGTTTAATATCATTTCAAAGGAGATTTTTGGGATCATCTGTGGTCTGCTTGAGTGTTGTTGCCCCTCATAATAACCATATATACTTCATATTAAGTTAAAATTGTTGTGTCTTTCAAATTCACAGAGTTGTGGTCATGCTGGTTCACTGATCAAAAATACAGACTTAAAACATCACATTGAATTTCTTAATGCAGGTTCTCCCAGGGCTTGCACCTCAGCAAATTAAAATGACCGAAGACTCGATTGTAAGAAGCTCAAGGACACTCTTCAAATGTTGTCTTTTCTAGGAAAAAACAAACAAACAAACAAACAAACATAAAAGTGCAGTAAAAAAAAAAAAACTACTACCGTAATTTCCGGACTATTAAGCGCACCCAAATATAAGCCGCACCCACTGAATTTTACAAAGGTTTTTATTTTGAACATAAATAAGCCGCACCTGTCTATAAGCTGCATTGTCTACATTGAAACTAATGAACTTTACACAGGCTTTAACGAAAGACAGTGTCTGTTACACGGCTTGTATCTAAACAGTAGCCTACCAAGAAAGTCATTGTTCACTGTCTTCCTCCTTCCTTTCACAACAATTTTCTCGGAGTTTTCTTTTGGCATCGTCGTGCGTTTAAAAATCACCATCGGTGAATCTTTTCTCCCGATGCCGTGCAGCTCAGAACACAGGTGAAGTGCGTTTTTTCATGCCCGGTTGTTTCCAGCGTGACGAATGATTACCATTTCCTGTTGCCAGTCCGAGTGAGTGGCAGGTCAGACGTCAGATGAACCTCATCCATATTTATGATGTGGTGCGGCCCGATTCAGTGGGAGCGCATCTGATTTAATATAAAGAGTTTCATTAGTTCACCTGAACCCGTTCTGCAATTTCATTGGTCTAATGTTATGGGGCTCAGTCTTCTGGCTTTAAGCTTGTGCAATCCATAAATTAGCCGCTTCGTTGTTTAAGCCGCGGGGTTCAAATCGTGGGAAAAAAGTAGCGGCTTATAGTCCGGAAAATACGGTATATCAACTTAAGTTTATCGTTTGAAGAACTTATAGTTTCTGATTATAACTAATAAATTATAATGAAGCAATGGGGTGGTGCACAATGAGTGTTCTCTGTAAAAACTTTTACAAGAATGGTGATAGTGTAAGTGCTGCACAAAGGGAACTCCGGCATCATTAACAGTTGGGACGTCATGATTGTGTCCCGTCTGCTAATTTTGAAGAAATGGGTTCAGCCTTAAAAAAGAATTCATCAGGTGGAGATGGAACGACCCGCACACCAGAGAGTATTAAGGCGTTTCGAGCTGCGATTGTGAGGAGCCCTCGCTACTCCATTCGACAACACCCATCATCACTGTGTTGGTTCGACAGTGACGTCCCAGGTTCACCAACTCCTAGTTAAAATATTTCCTGTTTCCCTGCACCACCCTGACCAAACAAAGTGAGACACCTGTCATTTAAAACCGATTTTTTTTTTTTTTACCCCAACCTGTTACTTCAATGTCTGGGTCAAGATAACTTTCTATTTTTCACATAAAGCATTTCAATTTCCTTTTCTATTTCATAGTATTATATGATGCAGTTGAAAGTAATATAAGATGGGCTCGGGATTTTAAAATTAGAAAAAATAAATGTAAAAATAAAATAAATAGTTACAGTTTATATGAAAAAATCTAAACAAAAAACACTAGAGCATTAGAACACAATCTTTCTGATCACTCCAGAGGGGTTATAGTGCCCTCTGCTATGTTCTTCATTATTCCCCATTGTTCAGCATTGTTCAGAAAAATATTTGAACTATTGTCTGACATTCAGTGCACTAGCACATATGGTAACAACTAACTTTTTCTCCATCGAAAAGGAAGTAATCACTCTCTCTTTCTCACTAGAAGAGGAGATTTTATAGTATCACCACTAAACTGCTGAAGTGAAGGAATTGTCTGTCAGTATGTTAGGATAGATTGTGATATAAAGTGCTAAGTAGGATTGATTGAACCCAGGTGTCCAAAAGCCACAAAAGTTGTGATGGACGAGCATCTCAATGCTTCAAGAGGGAAGTTTTTGATATTTTGATTCACAGCTGACATGTTGCTTTCTAAAAAAGGGGGGAGGGGCAAAACTGGACCTTTGAGAAGGTCACGGAAGTCAACTCCAATCCAAAAACAATCCAAAAGCCTGAGCATATGAAAAAGAACCATGACCAATATAGAAAATTGTATTCTCGAACAACTTGCCATCATTTTTTATTTATATAAGTTTTACTTATATAAGTCTGGTACATTCTGGTCTTATTTTCTGACAGCAGTAGGGACAACAGGGGAAGTACATGCTGTGTTAGTATAAGTGCTCATTCATATCATAAAATGATGATATTTGAATTTAACATGGTTTGTGTACTTTACCCACCACTGTTTCCAACATTCTGAAAATTGTTAAGCTCTTGACCTGTATCTGCAGGGCGTTATGCATTATGCTGCAGCTACATGATGTTCAGGTGTATAGTTGTTCCTAATAAAGTGATACTGTATAATCATTGTTCATTCCAAATGGTTCAGCAGCTGTCTGTCAGGTCTGAGTATATACATTTTAATAACGTATAAAGACATTAAATTAAATGTTTTATTTAAAAAAAGGTTTAGACAGTTTTTCTTTCATTGTATAAAATTTTTAAATGCTCATTATTTTTTATCATTTTTTTTCTTTTTCATATATCTTTTATATGTGCATGTATGTGAGGGAGTGTAGGGGTGTAACCATGCAAAAGAAGCATATGGCTTCACACCAGGGATTAAACAGGACAATAATTCACATTGGGAGTCTAGCAAACACAGAACACACACATACTGTATAATGACAAATATTGTTTTTAACCAGTGGTATTATAGTTTTTTTTATTAATTTATTTATTAATTTATTATTATTTTATAATTATTATTATTATTTCTTTTTCTTTTTCTTTTTTTTTGGGGGGGGGGGTGTAACAAAGAAATGTTAGATGTGTATATATATGTGTGTGTGTGTGTGTGTGTGTGTGTGTGCATTCATAAAACTAAATTACTAGGTTTAATGATCATATATTTAGTTTATTGCAAAACCAGATAGATGAATTTATTGAGATACACTATATTGTCAAAGTATTGGGACACCTGACTTTTCCAGCCATATGTGTATCTTCCCTATACCACACATTTGGAGGGAGACAATTTTATAGGATGTCTTTGAAATCGGTAGCATTATATTTTACAGCATGTCAACGTCCCTGTGCACAAAGTCCAATCCATAAAAAATATCCTTTACATGGTTTGAAGTAGAAGATCTTTTGTAGCCTGCTATAGAGCTTTGACCTCAATGCTATTGAAGACCTTTGGGATGATTGTGAATGCTGACTGCAAGCCCCAGGCCCCCCTCACCTCACCTACCTGACTTTAATAACACCCTTGTGGCTGAATGATCACAAATCTCCACAAACACACTCCAATATCTAATGGAACATCTTTGCAGAAGAGTGGAGGTTATTACAGCAAATGTGGAATAAGATGCTCCAAAAGCACTTGCAAATCTTTTGTCATCTGTCCATATACTGTATTATTGTTTGCTACTTTAACTCCTACTTTATTCTTGTAAATGTGCATTTTGTATTTTAAGTATTTGTATTTGTATTTTTGCTGCTGGAATAATTTACTTGCCCCCTTTCTTTTTTGTTCTTATCATATCCTATTTTATCTTGTCCTACCTTGTAGACAAATCGACTCAATATCTTGTTAAAAATTCCAAAATTGTCTTCACACCTAATCAAATGAAGCTTAACTGTGCTCATACAGTGGGACAGAAGGTCACCAGTTTATCATAAGTTCAGGTTGCTGTCTGTGTACTGGTGCCTATAAAATGTCTGTTGTTTTTGGTTACTGAACAATTAAATTTGAGGCATCACTAACGTTCATTACTGTTTCAGTGATTGGTAGTTATAAGGTTATAAGGTTCCAGCCCTTAGCAAGACCTCCCAATCAACATAGAGACCCTGGCTAATAGACATTACAATGTTTTTGTTTGTTTTTTTGTTTTTTTATGCAAAACCCTTAAAAAAGGAATTATTAAACTAATACTTCAATATGGTTAAAAAAAAAATTAAATATGTTGACTCATTGTAGCTAGCTACTATGATACACAAGGTTTAGGTCAAAAACATTATCACCATTTTTTCCTATCTACTAATCACAATTGTGTCAATCAATCACTCTCACTATTGTTCCCGTTAGCCAATCATCATGATTGGTTATTAGGATCACTGATGATTAGTAATTAACCATTCAGAAACATTAGTAATCACTGATCACTCTTATCCCCAATGACCAATCATCAATCACCACTGTACCCAACATCTAATCATTGATTACCACTGTTCCCAACATCTAATCATTGATTACCACTGTTCCCAACATCTAATCATTGATTACCATTGTTCCCAACATCTAATCATTGATTACCATTGTTCCTAACATCTAATCATCGATCACCATTGTTCCCAACAGGAAGTATCAATCTCCATTGTTCCCAATACCTAATCATTTATTAACATTGTTCTTAACAACCAGTCACAGTTTTCCAACAAATAAACAAAACAAAAAAAAAACACCCTGGTGATACAACACTAGAGAAACGTTATCTCATGTCACTGTGTACTGTGTCAGCTTAACTTGACTTTAGTTAGACAATCATAGATCACTATTGTTTCTAATTTCCTATCACTGATCACCAATATCTAATCACTAATCAAAATTGTTCCCTGCTAACCAATCACTAATCACTGTTTCCCAACAAAGAATCATTAATCACTATTGTTTTCAATGACTAATAACTGATCTACATTATTCCCAAATGAACAACAATAGGGCATGTGGCTTTGCACGGTTACCTGACATGTTGCCAGTTATTCAGGTTATGTTAAGTAATTTTCAGAGGACAGTAAATCTATATTTCTGTACAAGCTGCAGCCATCATTGTTCCTAGTATCTAATCAATCAAGAAATTCTTCACCCTTACTGTAACATATCTTGACATGCAAACGATCATGATGATATAATGCATCTGCAAATAAGTTTATAATGTCATCTGGCAGTCCCTAACCATTTTTTAAATACACGGCAGCTACTTTCCCCTGAACAGATTTTGGCAACTCTGAGGTCACCACTGTGCGCAATGTAACTATATGATATAACAAGCAAGGCATGTGTGAGGCAGGCAGAACAAACTGAAAACTGGCTGAGCTGCAAGATGAGAACCAAACCCTGTGGAGCTGAGTTTAGAAGAGAAGCAGACGCTGAGCTCAGGGAATGAGCAAAAGCACTTGAAATACAAAAAAAGCAAGAACATTGTCATTATCAAAAAATTTTACCTGGGGCACCATATATCCTAGGATCAATACTGGTCACAGTTAGTGTTATACAAATATAATAAAAAATAATATTTCGATATTTGTAAAAGATAAATACATGGGTACTTTACTGAATATAAATATACAACAATCCATCTTCATGAAACACTTGCAGTGATGAATATGAGGAAACATTTCCCCCGATTTGATTAAAAGGTTACTGCGTGAGTGACCAAGTGGCTTTGGAACTAAAACATTTGCATTTTGAGTGAAAGTGACACAGACACAAGTATGCCCTGGCCAGAAGAGACATTATTAGGTTCATAATAATACACCAGATTACTTTAATATCAAGAGACATTTCAGTATGGGTATTGAAAAGTGTGATTATCAAATGGCATATTTATAACAGTTCTCCTTGGAAAGTGTCTCCTGCAGATTTCCCAGTGGCCACTGCAGGATCAAGAGGTGCCTGAGCACGAATACATTAAATCAATCGATTTCTTTCATGTATTTATTCTGACTCGGAAGCTCAGCATCCTGTAAAAAAATCTGTTTTTCTTTTTATTTTATCTTTACTTTATATATGTAGTTTTAAGAACTATGGAAAGACAACAATAGTACAGTATAAGGTCTGTTCTCAGAATGATTTAGAATTTTGCATAGGGAACAAACTGGTGTTGAATTGTATGTAAAGATCAAGCAATCACATTGCAATTACATGGTAAGATTTGAAAGGTGGAATAATTTACAAGTGCATTTAACAGAAAGATATTGACATTCCTGACTGTTTTCTTCCATTTCTGCTTATTTCTTTCCTATCCTTATAAAAATCTTTCAGTAAATACAATATGCTGAAAAGGGTCACAATGGATCCAACCAATTAAGTGCAACCACTTTATTTAATAGCAAGTTGTTAAAGCGGAGTTAGAGAGGAAACAGGAGAACCCAGAGAAAACCAACATAACCAGGTTTACATTTCCAGACATAAAAAAAAACATAATTGTGTGCGGTTAAATGTAGAGTCGTGGCAGTGGAGTGTGGTTGATGCCAGTTTGCGAATGGATGGCGAAACCTGGTGAACAAAGTGGTACAGGTTATACAGTGAGTACAACTCACCACAGGTGTTTAATCAATAACACTCACTTTTCCAAGCTCCACCCTCCATTCAAAACTGACACTTGACCACTCCCCCTATAAAACAAAGATTTTCAAAAAGTGCTTGGACCCACAACATTATATTATCTTTTGTCTTCCATTTTTTCCTCCTGATTTTTTAAGCATCTATTAGGAAAAAATTAGTTTTGATTATTTTATACACCGGCTGATAGTTTGAACTCAGTAGAAAACAGAAAACAATAAGACGATAAGACAAGAACCTCAAAATATTAAATTATACAACAAAACAAATAATCATAACTAAAAATACTTGAGTATTCAAATTATTAGTCGCTATTCAGTGATTTTGATCTTTAAGTATGTTTACTCCCCTGATATGACATGGCAATAATGAAGAAGCCAAGATAAATGAACGTAAAAACTTTTCAAGAAAAAAGTGAGGGAAAAAAAAATAATAAGCCCGTGACATGTATTCTGTTGTCATTAGCAGAGGAACAATCAATGATTATGGAAGCTGATGATTGGATGTTGATAACTGGCTAGAGCGCATGTTAAGCCGTGAAGTGTGTATGCGTGTGTATATGTGTGTGGGTAGGGGGTAATGAAGTAGCCAGGGAGAGAGGACGAGAGAAACGGAAGAAGGAGAAGAGCATGGCTGGAGAGCTGGAGAATTGGATGAGGCTCAGCTTGCAGAGAGAATGCTCCTCAAACTGAAGAGCAGCTCAGTGTCAATAGAATATGTTAATCCTGAACTAGGATATGTAATTAAAGGAATATCAGTGGTGTCAATTACTTACCCTTGATCTTGTAGTAATCTAGAGTGAAGCTTTGTTTCATTGCACTGATGATCTATTGAATATCTGCCAGGATCTTTACTATACTTGGCAGGTATGTGTTTGTGTTTTAGTTTGTGTTTTTTTCTGGGTACAGGTGGAAGTGAAAATGAAAGATGGTGGTATAAAAAAACACTTTCCTGACCTTTATCATTCATATTTACATCTACCAGCCATTTTTTCCTTTTCTTTAAATTATTATTTCTAAGTAATAAAAATTATTGTTATTATTATTATTATTATTATTATTAGCATTATTTTTGTGGCCACAAAAGTAACAACAAAAATGGCCACAGAAAAGTTACTAGACTTTCAAAATGACAGAAACTTTTTTTTGTTTGTTTTTTGTTATAACTGTGCTAATATTGGTTTTCTGTTAGATATCTGTCTCATGTGTTAGGCTTTGTCACATGAGGTCATGGTCACAGTCTGCCGACTTTTCTTATTGGTACTCGGCTAGGAAAAAAAAACTAGGGAAAACATCCCTTCTGGTGATCCAGAACAATCGGAAAATAGACCATTAATTTTTTTTTTCCACTTCAATTTTATTTGATCAGTTTAAATTGTCCCAATTTTTTTTTTATGCAATGTAATTAATATAACAAAATATTTATTGCATCAATTTGATTTATTAAATGTTATTAGATTTAAAAAAAAATAATATTTTATATATTTTTTAACCAAGCAAGGATTTTTTTTTAGAATTTGTTTAAAAAATGTAAACAGTTGATGTTCACAAACGTTGATAAAAAACTGCTTTAAAAAACGACAAGCAATTTTATGTTTTGCAATTCTTCCCCTAACTTACTGAAATTAAAAACCCGAACCAAACCGTGAACTTTGTGTGCCGTTACACCCCAGTATATGGTAGGCTGATCAACATAGGAATAGAGCACAAACACTGGGGGTGTCGTAAGACAAAAAACATGTATATTCAAACACTGGTGTAGACGCAAGGCCATTCTAACAAACAAAACACACATTTTATGCTAAATTTAAGTTACCTACAAAAACAACACAAAAAAGAAAGACAGACTTTCTCAACAAAAACAGGGAAGAAACCAACACCCAATACAAATGGCAGCCACACGACTACTACCAGTGAACACAACAGAAAAAAGTACATATATTTACATACATATATGTTATGAGCACAGTGAGCACAGCTAGTATTTACAACTAGCTAAGCAGATTTAGCACAAAGGGGCAGAACAAACTGAACGGACAAAGGTCAAATCAAGGTGATCACAATAAATACACATAAATACAACCCATGAGATATTGTAGGTTGTAACACAGCAAAGTGGAATTGTAATGCTACAGCAAACAATGGCATCCTGTACAACAGTTTAATTCAAATTATTTTTATTTCGGTTGCCAGTACACAATGTCTCAAGGCAGATTTACACAGATTAAGTGGTAATAAAAGAATGTATAAGGTTATTCCTTCTAATTGTAAGTTTATTCCTAATGGGCAAGTCAGTGGCAACTGTGGCAAGGAAAAACTCCGTAGGATGGCACAAAGAAGAAACTATGAGAGGAACCAAACTCAAAAGGGAACATATCCTCATCTGGGTGGCCTTGAATGTCCATACACTACAGTTCATCATTGTTAAATGGGCAATTAAATGCAACCTGTGGTCCTGAGCCATTGTAGTAGACTGTTTATATTAATTACAGTACAGATCCATTCTCAGAGTTCTTGAGTTGCTCAGTTGCTTTATTGATCTTTAGGCTGTTAAGGTGGAAGCATCCACAGCTGCACAGAGTGGTCTAAAGTTGAGAAGAACTCCATTCAGAGGTAGGCCGTCGGAAAGGGACAGGACCACCGGTACCTCAGGAGTATAAAGAGCGAAAGAGAAAGAGAGAGAGAGTTGAAGAGTGACAAGGAAAGGAGAAATAAGGATTCTTAAGTATCCAATTGTGTGCTTCCAGTTTTATGGCAGAGCCACATATGGGTGTGATGGTCAGATGTCCACCAATTGTTTTCAATATACAGACAACTCCTTTTGTCCGTATGTTGTATAAACCTCACAACTCAATCAAAAGCTCTATTTTGTTTACTGTTCATGACGTGAGCAGCCATGTTGATTCAGTATCACATGCAGAACCCAGGAAAAAAAATTCACTAGTCATGGCATAAGAAGCCATAACGCAAGAAGTAAATAAAAACCTCCCACTCGTACAACTTTTTTGTCGCATCCTGTGGAATCCCAGTCCTACCTCTAGTCTCAACTTTTTGCCCTGCAAAACTTTCTATCAAGCTTTATAAAAATATATATAAATAAACAAACGAACAAAAAGAAATCTTCAGTACTGTGCTTCCTATTCATATCTGTATTCATCAACACATTCTGTTTAATCTGAATAATGTATTCGTATTTGTGTGTATGAGCGACGTTCCAAGTAACTCTTCCTATCCAAATCTCTCCAGATTGCAGGTGTATACCGCATCTAGTGTTCAGATTTTTTGAACCCCCCTGCTGAATATGTGCATTTTAACAATGAGGTGACAGGCAGTGAGTGGAAATGCTGCTTTAGGCTGGCAATAATAGCTCTATTTGGGGACAGTGTGAATGCTGAGATGTCCTGGCCATGGATGGAGTTCATATTGGCTCAAGAATGGACTCCCACTTTCTCTCTTTCTCTTTCTGTCTCTCACTTCCTGTGTTTTAATGTCTCAAGATTGAGTAATCTGATGTCAGTAGTATATGCCTGGTTTATTTTTTTCTTTCCAGTAAAAATGATAACAAAGAAAAGCTTGAGGGAAGTCTTTCCTGTACATCTGCCTGTAATGAGAAGAGACAGGAAGGTGAGCATTGAGCGACCCGAAAATACACAGCGGGGGAACACATGCGAGTATGCAAATTGTGCTAAAGCATGAATAAACACATTCACACACACACACACACATACTGGTTTTTATGTATTAGGTGGACTTTGCCTGGTAAACAAGTTGTACCATGGTTTAAAGGTACCCACCCTTCCCCTTGTGCTACAGTGATGCTACAAATGTCAAAAAATCTAATCAGCTCTGAGGAAAACAAATTTCACTTCAGAATTACTTTACACAAATTTAAACAATTTATATAAAGACCTGACATTATGGTTGTATATGAGGACCTGCTCGGAATGTCCCGCCTTCTGACAAAAATAGTGTTTGTAAGGACATACGGGCTTTATCAGGACATTGGTTTTAACAATACACAAACAAGACATCACACAGTATTGAAGGGACAGGCATGTTTTATTGGCCCTCTGACACACACAAACACAGACTTGACAGCATGGTGCACTATCAAGACATCAGTGACTTAAAAGAACAAGTCCTTTCCTTGTAGTTTTCGGGACTTCTTTTTAGAGTTTTTTTAGTCTCTGCAAAATATTCATAAACAAACTAACCAAAAACCCATTATAAATGAAATTTGATAACCAAGATGTTTAGATATTTGAATGTTTAGTGCATAGTGAAATCTCCAAAATGCTCAGTGTTATATAAAGCTTGCAGAGAGCTAGATATACAAATGAATTACATAAAGACACTTAAACCAATTTAAAATGAGGAAAATTGTAAAGCTAATTACAATCCTAATAAATCCCACCCACGATCAGCTGCCATAATAAAGAGCTAGTGTTATTCAATCACTAGTCATAACGTTATAAGATCATAACGTTATGCCTGGTGTGTACATTTCTTGATGGGAACTCCAAAGCTTTTTCTACGTCGCCTGGGAATGGGAGTTTGCTATTGCCATAAATGTAGATGGGACATCGAAAGAACTCAATTGTATCAATGAGTGTATGCAAACATAACCACAGACAGTAAGTGAAAGAGGTATGATGGCAGAGGTTTGTTTAGGACTATAAATAGCAAATAAATGTGAATAATGTTACCTTTTGTAATATAAATTCTTATTGCTAATTAATATATTGAAAAAAGTGTCCTGAAAAATCCTGAAAAATCATAACCTAAAAAAATGCAACGCAAACCATTTTCCTCTTCTGGTGTCCGATTGCTTCACATCCCTGTAAAAAAGAAATCATCATTGAGTACATTAGCAGTGTGGACTGACATATTATGGCGCATATTAAACATGGTTAGAACAGGTTAGAAAACCTACTGATCTGTGCTGGTGTCTTCAGGGAAGCATCCAAATTCGCAGCATCAGCCCCACTCTCAGAGTCACTTCCATCACTAGCATCAATGTTGAGTTTATCTTAAAAGCAGATGCAAAATTAATACTACTGTATGTTTCGTTTGTAACTAAAAGCTCATCGATTTGAATAATCATAACATTAAAGATTTTCACCAATTTATCTTGATGCCTTAATACTAGCCTAATTCTACACAGGACATATCAAGGACTCAATTTTACAATTTAAATGCATACCTTTAATTTCAAAGCTGAGGTGATAAAATAACAAGGTTTTTGTATATTCTACTGAACAGTAATATGATATACAAATTATCAATATAAACCTTTGTCATATTTTCTTTTTGTTCAAGAACTGTTTTTGTTATTGTAAGATACTGTTCAGTACATATTTAAAAACATAACCAAAACAAATACTCAGTTTATAATTATTTAACAGAATTTCTTATGACAAAAATAATGTCTATCAGGCAACCTTACTTTTTTGTCTTTTCACAAAGTTCTTTTGAATCCTGTTTCTTAGGCTTAGATTGGCCCTTTACAATGGTAATCTAAAATAGACAAAACTAAATGCTTTTATATGGACCTGTCCAGGGATATTTTAATGGCTATTACCTCCCTTTAGGCTGGACACAAACCAATTAGATTCTCAAAGCATTTTTGATTTTAAACATACATTTAGCTTCACTAACGTTTCAAATTTACGCTCGCATTCCACTGACTATCTGATGTACAGACAGCAGTAAAATATTGGAGTTATTCCAAAAATCAGACAATGTAAGCCTGGCTGTAGCATCTTCTTAACCAGGTTAACACATTTGGACTATCATTTGGACATAATTAACAATATATAAATATTTTTTTACTTTTCATAATCTTTTGGCTCTCTATTAATTTGCACCCATATAATTGACACCCAGCAATATAATAATACGCATGATGCATTAACTATAATCTATTTGGGTCACTTTTGTTCTCATGATATACAATCACCCAGGTCACATCTGCTATGTGGTGCTTCTGTAACAAACCCTTACCTCTGAGGGATAAGGAAGTACAATAGTCAGTAAGTCTACATCTATAAGATGCAAATTTGAAAGAAATTAATTTAATAAAGTTTATGGTGCTCATACAATAACTTTATAGTGAAGTCCCTCGAGACCAGGTTTCTGTCAGACACTATACACACAGCTGATGATGTACATTGACTATCACATTACTACAAGGTACAACAAATCTGCTATGTGGCGCTTCTGTAACAAACCCTTACCTCTGAGGGATAAGGAAGTACAATAGTCAGTAAGTCTACATCTATAAGATGCAAATTTAAGAGAAATTAATTTAATAAAGTTAATGGTGCTCATAAAATAACTTTATAAAGTGAAGTCCCTCGAGACCAGGTTTCTGTCAGACACTATACACACAGCTGCTTATGTACATTGACAACGTCCCCATATACCCAGTGTACTGCTAAACCATGTCTGTTCCATATACACTCAGATAAACACTAAACATGTACATCACTAAAGCCCTGATATACCATGTATTTGTCAAACACACGGACACACTAATACTCCTTTGGTAGAGGACTCTTACATGATGGTCTATGCATGTCCTTATTAGACACAGTGTTCTCATAAAACAGGTCTCAGCCATACACACTACATACACACAGACTAACTCAATCCTAACCCCAGCACCTAAAACTGCACACAAAATCTCAGTCATTTTGATCTCAAGACATGGTTCACAGATAGTGTTCACCCATCCAGTCAATCTCTCCCAGTGACTAAGAGAGACAATACGTACTGATAAAAACATACTAAAACAATGCAAAGTACCTGCAACATTTTGGGAATAAATAATCAGAATATGATTTTTATAAATTACCTTTTCTCACTCTTCTCCTGGATCAGCAGCCTCCAACTCATCTACTGCAGTAACCTCTAATGTTTTCAGCTACATTCTAAAAACAGAAACAAGAAATCTTTCTCACATTTGTTATAAACATTAAGTAGCCCTAGAATGTATTTGATACTTAAGTCACATTTTAATGCAATTAATTTTACTGCATTAGCAACCATATCAAACCAAGACATTAATTTCAAAAGATACATAAAACTAAGTTTTACACAAAACATTTAATTTAAAACAGATTGGTATGTTTAGAAATATTTAAAAAAAGCATTTGGATCACCAGCAATTGTATTATTAACAATCGCAAACAAGGTCTTAGTATTTAGTCCGACATACTAGGTTTTGCAGAACTGCTAGTTCTACAAATGACTATGCATAAAACTGTTTCTGTGAAAATTCCAGTAGTTTCCACCAAGATTGAATCAACAAATATTCCTTTTATTTTTATTAGAGCAACAACAATCTGCCACTTCCTTTACTATTGCATTTTACAGATACTCTATAAGGTCTATGTCAGGCTTTTGGGGTGATTTTAAGTGCACTGTATATACAGTACATTAGCAAAGCACACTGTATATATGGTATATTATTTACACCCAGCAAGAACATTGCTGCCTTAACTATACTATAATATTTGGGTCACTTTTGTTCTCATGATATACAATCACCCAGGTCACATCTGCTATTTGGTGCTTCTGTAACAAACCCTTACCTCTGAGGGATAAGGAAGTACAATAGTCAGTAAGTCTACATCTATAAGATGCAAATTTAAGAGAAATTAATTTAATAAAGTTAATGGTGCTCATACAATAACTTTATAAAGTGAAGTCCCTCGAGACCAGGTTTCTGTCAGACACTATACACACAGCTGCTTATGTACATTGACTATCACATTACAACAACGTCCCCATATACCCAGTGTACTGCTAAACCATGTCTGTTACATACACACGCCAATAAACACAAAACACATGTAAATCACTAAAGCCCTGATATACAATGAAACAGGTCTCAGGCATACACAGTACATACAGATTTATAAGATATAATAAGAGCTCAATATAATTTCACAACTGTAAAAAAATATATATTACCTGTTTACTGTGTTCGATGATTGCCAGAGTGTCTGCTGTTGCGAGGTTAAAGAGGTCTCCCTCATCAAAAGGGACTGAACTGAATACTCCACACCCTGAATAAGAAAAAATGAAATATTAATCCAGTCGTGAACTTCACACCAGTTTTATCCTAATGCCCTGTCTGTTAATGAAAGCAGTCTAGGTCAAAAGGAACATAGGATGGCATGTGTGAATGGACCCTTACCTTTATCTGAATTTATATATTTCCAGGTTTGTCTTTCCCAGCAGATGTGTAATACTCCGTCTCCTGCTTTGGATGTTCTTTTCTTCTTCTGCGCTTCATCTCAGCCATGTTAAAATGATGCCGTTCTTCCCCACAGAAATGAGTGTTTATTTAAACTAAAACCTTAAATTGTTAATATAAGTGGTGTTTATGTAAAACATGTCCAGTGATAGAGCATGGGACAATGCTGAGGAGAGCTGGGATTTAAACTCTCCATCACACTGACACTCAAAGATATCAGACTTCTGATGTGTTCATTCTGCTTTACTTCTGACTACAGTATTACTGAGTTATGAGTGAAGAGTATCAGGGGTTATTTACACCCTCACAGTGATACAGCAGTGTTTACACACTGTACCATCATCTCTATCTCACACTCAGACCCTCACCACCGCTCCAAACTCAGCCATGTAACTCCCGCGCCGCACGCACTCAGCTGTTTCCGGTCGCACGCGCTAACCGGAAGTGATGTTCTAGTGACATTAAATAGCATACAGCCTTATAATAAACAAAATAATAACAATTAAAAGCAGTTCTGAGTAGTTTGTAAGCAGTCCGGGTGCTGTGTGTACAACAGCTCACCTTACAACACTGCACGCGCTAACCGGAAGTGATGTTCTAGCGACATTAAATAGCATACAGCCTTATAATAAATAAAATAATTAAAAGCAGTTCTCAGTAGTTTATAAGCAGTCCGGGTGCTGTATGCCCAGCAGCTCACCTTACAACACTGCACGCGCTCTGTGGCCGGAGCGAACGCGTTTAAAGAGCCGCGAGGATGCGCGCGGCTATCAGCTAGCGGCTATCAGCACTGACTATTATTAGCTAGCATCCATGCTAACATACAGACATTTCCCCTTCATTTTAATTCGGCCAAACGCACTAAACCCAAATTTATACAGTGCGCATTCGGTACAAGATTTATCAGTAATTAGTTATTCAACTCAGGTTTTAAAACTAACCATTGATAATGTTGCTAACTAGCCAGCTTTAATTTATGCATTCTTAAGGCTAAATTCACCCCAATCTCCAGATTCCAATGAAATATTTCTTACAACATTAATTTACAACAAGGAACCGAGCTCTTGGAATATATCAATAGTCTACTCATTAAGTTTATGAACTTTATAATCATACCTGGCTTTTAAAGGGCTGGATAATGGCTGTTCAATGTGTTGGCAAACCGAGTCTAATGAAACTCCGCCTTAAAAGGAACACGTAGGATAATTGACGTAGGTCTCAGCCAATCACAGAACGAAAAATGGCAATCAGCGCTAGCCAATCAGAAGGCTCAAATTTTCACACATGTGTGAACGGATTGCAGTACCGGCTCCGGGCTACAGGGCGCACTACGAAATTCCAAAGTTACACTGTGTTAAGTCAGTTTCGGTGTTTGTGGTATAATGGACATGGACTGAAATTTTGAATTTCAGCTCCTCTAGTATAGATATATATAGCCACAGTGCGGGAATTATGAGGACACCTGTCCTGTCCCCATAATCCCAAATGTCCCCATAATGTCGGTACGTAATCAGGTCAAATGTCCACATAAACCACAAAAACCAACACACACACACACACACACACATCTGGTTCAGGAGGATGGGGCATGGGTGTAAATGCTGCTGTGTTCTGTTTCACGAAGTAGAAAAAAAGCAAGAAGAAAAAAAACAGCTTGCTGTCAAACAGGTCATGCCTCAGAGAGTCGGTGAGAATCTGCAAGTGTTGACTGTGTATAAAACACTGAGAGGGCTCCTAACCCACATTGTTCTTTGACCTTACCCTCATTCCAAATATGTTCTTTTTGTATCCATAGATTAGTAGGTATTTAATTATTTTTGGATTGGAAGAATCTGTTATATCTATATATTGATGCCTTCCTCATATTATACTTTTTTAGCTTGTGCACTGAAAAATAATTACGTCAGTGGTGGATGAAGTACACAACCCATGTACTTGGCTTAAAGTAGAGATACACTGGATTAACTATTACTCCAGAAAAAATAAAAGTGCTCCCTTTAACTTTCACTTGAGAAAAAATAGTTGCCTTAAAATGTACTTATCCAAAATACTATAATTTATGATGGCTATAATGTTACAATTATCATTTGTTCCACATTTGCTTAATCAACTCAGAGTTGACTTAAACAAGAAAAGACTTAAACGTTACTCCTAGCATGCAAATCTTTTAATAAAATATTAATGAATCAAACACTTATTGATATCTTTTAAAATTATCATGAGCCCAAAACAAAATCACGCTAATAAGGCCACTCTACCCTGATTGGTGGATTGCTGCCTAAATAACCAGTTACGTTTTTATCCATTCCATTAGGGGTCGCCACAGCGGACCATCCGCATGTTTGATTTGGCACATGTTTTTACGCTGGATGCCCTTCCTAACGCAACCCTCCCTATTTATCCGGGCTTGGGACCGGCACTAAGGCTTGTGCAACTCTAATGGCTGGGGTCGGTTGCCTGACCGGGGATCGAACATGCTGTACTCTTTATTATACATTAGGTACAGATTGGTAGCAATGAAATTTATACTATTGAAAGGCAAATATTTATCATTTTGTAACTAAATTGGACGTGTTCAAAAAGTGTTAAAATTACTCGGATTAGTGTAGACGTAGCCTATGAGGTCAAAGGACCTTTTAACCTTGAGCTTTGGACCTGATACACTTTGTAATAAAGAATCTAACAAATATTTACAAGTAGCAACCAAAAATAGTAATAATAAGCACAGAGTGAACCTTTGACATGCCTGGTTTGTAGCAGTCATGTTCATAGACTGAAAGTACTACTTTGGTAAAAAACTAAGCTGCTGTTTTTTTTTTTTTTTATTATAATGCATTAGCTCTATAAATATCTACTTCTAAGTACCACTATTTGATGTACATTAAGTCCTGAAACTGTAATAAAAAGGAGCAGTTCATCATTTGTTGAACCTTAGGCAAAAAAAACGATGTTCTTGGTTTTATATGGCCCCTACACCCAAGGTCATTTAATCACAAAGCAAAATATAGGAGGTGCATGCAGCAGTATTTAATTTGAAACGTACTGTTTGTGTTCTGCTTTTCTATTCATACGAATGAATAAGCAGCGTTAACGTTTATTTTTGTGTATGTGGTGAATCAGCTTACAATATTTATTCTAGTACTGGTTAAAAGCACCACTACTGTTCAGTGTAATAGGAATAATGTGATATCAGGTTCGAAGAATGAAGAATGAGTGAAAAGAGAGTAACAGGGAGAATCGGAAAAGCAAATATGAAGGGGGAAATATGTGGTGTGTGTGTGTGTGTGTGTGTGAGAGAGAGAGAGAGAGAGAGAGAGAAAGAGAGAGAGAGAGAGACTGAATGAAAGAGAGAGAGAGAGAGAGAGAGAGAGAGAGAGAGAGAGAGAGAGAGAGAGACAGAGAGACAGAACAGCTTGAGTCTTTCCCATGGGAGAGAGAGCTTCAGCATCCACAGCTGGTGCTGAGACTTCTCCCTTATAAATATTCGCATATTTAATTAGCCAAAAGTCGTCTTCTTACAAACACTGTCATGAGATTCGGATCCCTCAGTCGCAACACATACGACAATGATGTGTATAAAGAGCAAATCAACCCAAAATTCGGTAACACTGTAAATAAAACCCCATTCAGACATAAGACTGACGAAATATTCGTTTTATTTACGAGGATATTAGTAAAAATAACAACACGTTATTTGAATAAATATTTTAAATGCGTTTGCTCCATCTACAGGCTGAAAATGGCTGGATCTAGAGCTCCGCCTTAAGCCATGACATAGCAAAGGGAATTTGGGCGTCTGTTGCATATAACTGCCAAGCACAAAAGCAGCTGTATAGCTCAGGAGGTCCAGAAGACAGAGCTCTGATTAACTCGATCGTTTTGGAATGCTGTTTGAGATAAACATCAAAATATGTTAGCAAATGGTTTTAAGCTGAGAGTCTCAGTCAAGATCTGCCTATGGAGCATCTGATCTATAGTATGCACTTTTCTGGCCACAAGGTTTGCAGTCTGACTGTTGCTCTATACAACCGTATGTCAGTTTCCACAGGGAAACAAACTTTGAAAACACACTGTGACAGAATGAGGTGTTCAAAAGAAGATATAGTGGCTCTGGAGTGGCATAACAGAAAAACTAGTCACACTATCATCGGAAGAATGTGGGTTTGAATCCACAGTCGTGACGGCATTAGTCTGTCCTGTCAATCAGGAAGACACTAGGCAGTTGTCACAGCGTTTGAGTTCTTGTATACGAGAAGGGCATTTAGTGCGTAAAAGCAAGAGCAGCAGTTTAAAACGATGTGGTGGCTGGACTCATGTTTCTCCAAAGCGTATCCTAAGTGTTACCCTGCATGATTGGTAGCTGCCTTGTGTTAGCGGAGAGCTACCCAGTGTGTAGGTAAATATATTTATTCCATGGAATGAGAAATGTCTTGTTCTTGTTGTTTTATCTGACAAAAAAGTTAGTATATTATGCACCAATTATGTATAACATTATGACATTATAACATTATGACCTATGAAGTGAATAGCACTGATTATCTCTTCATCATGGCACCTGTTAATGGATAGGCAGCGAATGAACATTTTGTCCTCAAAGTTGGTGTGTTAGAAGCAGAAAAAATGGGCGAGCGTAAGGATTTGAGTGAGTTTGACGAAAGCCAAATTGTGATGTCTAGACGACTGGTTCAGAGCATCTCCAAAACTACAGCTCTTGTGGAATGTTCCTGGTCTGCAGTGGCCAGTATCTACTGTATCAAAAGTGGTACAAGGAAGTCAAGTCAAGTCAAGTTTATTTCTATAGCGCTTCTCACAACAGACATTGTCTCAAAGCACCTTTACAGAAATCAACAGTCAAGGTGAATGGTGTGTATTTGTCCCTGATGAGCAGCCATGGTGACTGTGGCAAGGAAAAACTCCCTTAGATGTTATGAGGAAGAAACCTTGAGAGGAACCATACTCAAAAGGGGGAACCCATCCTCATTTGGGTGGAAGGAACAGAGGTAAACCGGCGACAGGGTCATGGGACTTATTCCCTTGTGGGAAGGAAGGCGATCCAACAGACGAGCTTCTGTAGCTCAAATTGCTGAAGAAGTTAATGCTGTTAATAGTCGAAAGGCCAGAACTGTTTGGGCAGCAAAATGGGACAACACAATATCAGGCACGTGGCCATAATATTATGTGTGATCGGTGTATAATGTACCGCAATGTATATTTTATATATATATATAGTTTACTCAGTAGTAGATTGATGCACCTTTGGCAGGAATTACAGCCTTGAGTCTTTTTGGTGTATAATGCAATAGTCTTTGCACACCTGGTTTTGGGGATTTTCTGCCATTTAACTCTGCAAATCCTCTCAAGCTGGGTCAGATTAAATAAGACCATTGGTGGACTGCGATTTTCAGGATGTTCAGTAGGATTCAATAGGGCCTTTACCGTGAAAGCAGTGAGATCTTGGCTATGAGATGGATGGCACTTGTTAGAATGAACTAGAATACATTTCACATATGTTTATTGATGCTTGCTTCAAAATCAAATATGTTTGTGGTAAAATAATGGTCGTATATTGTTCCCCCACGACAGAATTTAGATTAAAGCCCTGGACCTGCCATTGACAATCCCACAATACATCACACTACCAATTTTCACTAGCAGGTGTCCACATATAGACATTTATGATAAACCAATCTTTGATTGTAAAACTTTCCAAAGCATTGATGTCTAAGATAACAGCAGCCAAAGCCATTAGAGTAAAGTCTGTCAACTCAGAAACAATATTGGCAACAGTTCTGTTCAGTCATTTAAACCTAAAATAAGGACAGATCCACCAATTGGGTCGCTTTCTCCAAAGAATTTTTTTTAATTAACATGTTGTCTTTAGCTCTAATGGCATAGAATAAAAAACAGGTTTTTTCCAACCACTACACATTTGATTCTCCATAACAAATATTTGCATATGTCTCCTTTTATAACATAGTCAACAAAGTTTTTGTCAAAAAGGCATCTGGCTTTTGTTTTTTTTTTTGTTTTTTTTTACTGAAAAGCAGAACCTACACAACAAATACAGCTGATTAGTGGGCTTTCTTTCTACTGTCTCTTCATATGTTAGATGTTGGTTATTGAATAAGTACAGTATATTATGAAGAACTGACTAAGTGGTTGAGCTTTTTGGCTATCTGAATAAATATATATATATATATATATATATATATATATATATATATTAGGCACCAAATTTATAATAGGCACCAAATTTATGTGCATTCAAGAAGCATTTAGTCTACGTCCTGTCAGACTACAAGTATAGCTCACGTTTCTTCTTGAATGTATTCCGTGTTTTTCTATCTAACATCAATATGTCATTACAATATTCATGCCAAGTAAACCGCAGTTTCGAGCTGACCTGCATTCGTGACGGAGACATTTCCCAAAACGTTGCACATTCTCAGAGCTGCGTTAAATTTTATCCTGAAATGGCATCAAATATCATCCAAAAGCAGATTATATAAAAAAAGTAACAAGGAATTAACCAGAGCTGCTCAGTGCTTGGATTATATCCCTCCTGTGAAATAAATAAACGTCCGACGTTAATGATGGAATCACACCAACAGGAAAATATTCCAATTCGTACTTTGTCTGAAGGGAATCCTTTTCGAAATCATATTATAGCTTTATACACTCGCAGCATGACCAATCTCGCAATTTTCAATGACAAAAGAGATGTAAGAAATTTTTTTTCTTCCGTTCCATCCAGCTATGACTATTAAACATACCGAAATCATGTGACATTAGAAATTAAGGGGTATGTCTGACCTGTTTTGTATTCATATTTTAAAGATATATGGCAGGTTTAGTAAAAGCATTGCACATTCGTATGTATGCAGCACATGGCTCCGGGGAATATGGGAACAGGAAATATGTGCGCTAACGATATGAAACTTGCAAATATCTTAGATATGGCAGCACAAATCTGAGGCGGTGTCAATTAGCTGGATATCCAGATTTAACCTGTCAAGGCGAAATCATAACAGCTTTTATCACTGTGCACACTGCGGAGTGTGAAAGGCATCATCTTTAATCACTTCCTCTCTTTAACTCTCTCTCTCTCTCTCTCTCTCTCTCTCTCTCTCTCGCTCTCGCTCTCGCTCTCTCTTTCTCTCTCTCTTTCTCTCTCTCTATCTTTCTTACTTTTTTCTGAGGTAAAAATATGTCCCGCACAATGCAAGCTCCCTAGACAGCCGTGTTGTTTACTGCACATTAACAAAGGAAAAGGCAAAGTCGAAATTCTGACACCGGCTAAAGTGAACGATGTGTCACAATACCAGCACTGGGAAGATTTTTTTTTTTTTTACGGAAAAAGTTGGGGTGGGGAAAGAATTGAGTTTTTTCCTTTCTCTTTTTTTTCCCTCCTCTTACTCTTTGCAGGCAGGTTTTAAAATAAAACTGCCACCATCCCTGCCTGGCTGCCACTGAGTCACATTTCTGAGGCTGAAAGGTGATGAGATACTTTTTTATCAAGCTGTATAATGTATGCACTGGTGGCAAGTAACTCATCGCGTGCCCTTTGAGTTGATCTTTGCTTGAGTTGTCCGTTTTTCCAATGGTTCTGGATGAAAGACAATTTAGCAGAATGCAATTTGAAGGAAATATATCCTACATTCTATCTAGTTAGCGTTTATAAACCTGGTTTTATTTCGACTTTGCTGATAAGAAATTCTGAAAAGCGAAGTTAGGGATTGAAGCTACGACTTAATATCACTATTGGAGATTGGCAGAGGCAGAGGTCATCAGTCGGAGGCAGACTTGGAGGAGAAATTTAAAAGATACAAAAATACTGAGCAGATGAACATTTGATAAAATCAGACAAAGTTTAGCGACTATAGCTTTCATAAGATTGCCCAATCATGTGCATTTACTGCATTGATGTTATAAAGTTCACAAATCTCACTGGACCAGACACTAGCTGAAGAGCTGGAGAGTTTTTTTTTTTTTTTTTTACCCTTTAGGGTCAGGGTCTGATTAGCAAACTGACACCAGGTTCATGCCAAAGATACAGTTAAAAACAGTTGGATGGAGAAGTTTGCCTGATGTAAGTAAGATTCAAAACTGACATCTTATCTAAAGTTGCTTATTTGATGCACACTTTATGTACAAACCCGATTCCAAAAAAGTTGGGACATTGTACAAATTGTGAATAAAAAAGGATTGCAATAATTTACAAATCTCATAAACTTATATTTTATTCACAATAGAATATAGATAACATATCAAATGTTAAATGTGAGTCATTCTGAAATATCATGCCAAATATTGGCTCATTTCGAATTTCATGAGAGCTACACATTCCAAAAAAGTTGGGACAGGTAGCAATAAGAGGCCGGAAAGGTTAAATGTACATATAAGGAACAGCTGGAGGACCGATTTGCAACTTATTAGGTCGATTGGCAACATGATTGAGTATAAAAAGAGCCTCTAAGAGTGGCAGTGTCTCTCAGAAGTCAAGATGGGCAGAGGATCACTAATTCCCCCAAAGCTGCGGCGAAAAAGTTATCATCTTCTAGATTGCATAATATCATCCAAAGATTCAAAATTTGAAGTTCTTTTTTGCGAAAACTGGGACGCCATGTCATCCGGACTAAAGAGGATAAGGACAACCCAAGCTGTTATCAGCGCTCACTTCAGTAGCCTGCATCTCTGATGGTATGGGGTTGCATGAGTGAATGTGGCATGGGCAGCTTACACATCTGGAAAGACAGCATCAATGCTGAAAGGTATATCCAAATTCTAGAACAGCATATGCTCCCATCCAGACGTCATCTCTTTTAGGGAAGACCTTGCATTTTCCAACATGACAATGCCAGACCACATACTGCATCAATTACAACATCATGGCTGCATAGAAGAAGGATCCGGGTACTGAAATGTCCAGCCTGCAGTCCAGATCTTTCACCCATAGAAAACATTTGGCGCATCATAAAGAGGAAGATGCGACAAAGAAGACCTAAGACAGTTGAGCAACTAGAAGCCTGTATTAGACAAGAATGGGACAACATTCCTATTCCTAAACTTGAGCAACTTGTCTCCTCAGTCCCCAGACATTTGCAGACTGTTATAAAAAGAAGAGGGGATGCCACACAGTGGTAAACATGGCCTTGTCCCAATTTTTTGGAGATGTGTTGATGCCATGAAATTTAAATTTAACTTCTTTTTCCCTTAAAATTGTACATTTTCTCAGTTTAAACATTTGATATGTCATCTATGTTGTATTCTGAATAAAATATTGAAATGTGAAACTTCCACATCATTGCATTCTGTTTTAATTCACAATTTATACAGTGTCCCAACTTTTTTGGAATCGGGTTTGTATATTACTGAACTGTCATATACTCAGTATATAGTGGTCTTATTTAATCTGTGTAGTCTTGCATAGTCTGTAATGTCTGGTATAGTCTTGTCTTTAAGCTAAATATATTGTGATGTTATTTATGTCTGTACTTTGGAGAGTTACCAACAGCTAGAAACAATTTCCGTGTGTGTGTGTGTGTGTGTGTGGTCATAACAAGAAATGAATGGTCAGTAAATAAGCACGAATCATACAAATGCACTACCGATGCCTATGGAAGTTTGGTTAGGTTTGGTCAGGTTTGGAAATTGGTGTAAAAGTGTGTGAAGTGATCATGATCTGAGTTGCATGGTGATGCACCAGAGAAGTATTCTCAAACATCTGCTAACAATCATGAATGCATCTCTACAATAGTTAAGCATGGAGGTAGATGTGTCATGGTTTGGAGAGTCTTTTCAGCTGCTGGTTCCGAGTAGCTGCTTCACAGTTTATGCCTTGGAGAAGGTAAAATAAAAAAATTGCTCACTAAAGAGGAATGATCAAGGAGACAATGCTCCAGCCATACTGTAACTGCAGACTACGTTGAGAACATGTCAGTCAAGCTTATATTTTGGCCTGGTCCAGATATGAACTGTTTGATGTTATCAACATTAAGTAGAACTCTATTTGTGTATAAAGTTATCCCTAAGTTTACCCACAATGCTTAAATACATGAAGAAATCAAAAGGGAAAATCTATTCCATACTTGATTATTTATTTGTTTCACTCTTACTTATTTCCGGACCATTGGTTTGCTGTTTAGACCACCCAAAGGTCCATGTCAATACATTTTAATGGTCATGGACTAACCGGTCAAATCGAAGGTTTGTGGACAGGGTTTTGGTGTGGTTTCTATTTTTCTAAACTCATAAAAAATAATAGTTCGGCAAAAAAAAAAAAAAAAGAAAGAAAACTAGAAAAGAGCTGTATTTGGGTTTTATGTTTAAAGATAAAATTCTGCATTCAAACTTCTGCGGGCATGAATTATTTATTTTTTTGTGTGTTGTGTCCCATGGGGTCTCACTCCCAATGTGCAATAAGATAAAGCATTTTGGCAAGCATTTTTTTTTAAGAATATTGAATATACTGTTTATTTGGAGGAGTATTATATATTTGTATAATATGTATAGAACACGTCTGTTCAATTCAAATAATGTATTCGTAATCAGGTACATTGCTAACACGCATATTGCATGCGTATGGCCTGGAGTCCAATTCCCATCAGGTTCCAGGGATAAGCATCGACTCCACAACGAGCCAGACCAGGATGAAGCGGATGAATGAATCAATTTTTCACACATACAACCCATATTATAAATCAAATATTAAAATTCTAACAAATATTTAACATTAGTACACACATTCGTATATATAAATGTGTGTATATATATATAAGCGAATAAACACTGTTCCTGGTTGGATATGTGTACAGTTCTGCCTCTAACTCTAAAGATAAGTTTCTATATGCAAATGTTCTGTTTGACAGCATTTCCTTTTTCCTGATAGATTTTTTTTCCCTGATAAATACAAAGAATATTCTAGCAGAAAATGAAGCAGTCTAAACAATATCTCAGCAGCTATGAAGCAGAAGGAGATGGAAGTACGTGGCATTTATTTACAATTCCAAATCAGCAGGCAAACGTGTCAAATATTCACGGGTCGAATGTCAGGCAAATGGAGCGATTCAGGGCAGTCAAAAATCTAAATAAAGGGCAAGAAATTCAGCAAACCAAGAAAGGAATTCAAAGAAATAAACACTGGAAATGCAAGCCACTGTGAATGAATGGGTAGAAACACACAAGTAAATAACGGAATGTTAACAGGATTCAGCTATACATAGCAGGCGTCTGCTGTATCCTTTTATTCCAAATGAATGCCATCAGCAAAACCTTGATTGCTGTCTGAAGATTGATTGTGTAGATTTCTACTGGAGCTACAAAACTAATAAGTAAGAAACGCATATAGCCTGAAGTTAAGGATCAAACTGCAAAAGGCAAATCTTCCAAAAGAAAAGAAAGTTCAAGCAAGAATCATTATTATTGTTACACTCTCTCTGCAGAAGGTAGCTTAGAGAACACCTCAGGGTGAGAGCACACATGAACATGGTAATCAGTCAGTAACATAAAACGTGCTTTGTTTTTTTTCCAATACTTCATATTGCAGCTTGTCAACTGGCTTGCTGCTTTTTACTCGTTCTAACTCAACCTACTTGATCTCAGCTCACTTTTCAGGAAGAGAAAGCTATTGCATACATATAGTGGTCAAATGTGCTACATTACTCTACTAGCAAGTTACAAGTCACTGCTTATATTTTGCCTCTTGCTGGTTTCTAGCAAATGCTACGGTTGCTGCTTGTAAAGGTGCGGTGTCCAGAGGCATCCATTCTGATGAGGAGAGGTAACAGCCAAACATTTAATTTAATAATACACAAACCCAGACATTGCAAGCAGAGAGATAGCTGGATTTGACAAATTCACAAAAAAAATCTTTTTTTTTTTTTTTTGTTATATTACAAACTAATTTTAAAAATATATTCAAGAAATGTTTCTGTGCTAATATTCAGTTTGGGGCTAAAACGTTTCCTTGAGTAACTAAAGTAACTCAAATACAAAAAATCATCAGGTAAATTATTTGCCTGGGTGCTTCGGTTAGTCCATTTAACTACACAAAGACCATTGTTACTCACAATTCCGACTTTATTCCTTGCAATTCCGACTTTATTTCTCACAATTCCGAGTTGTTTTCTTGCAATTATGACTTTTAATATATATAATAACTTTCAATAGATTAGCGTCACCCCCTTTGTAGGACCAGAAACCTTTAAACATTGGAGATGAAATTGGCTGCGATCAATAGAATTGCATGGATCGCATCAAACTAAGCCTCCGATTCCCCAATCAGCCCTGGAGTAGACAAAACAACACAGAGGAAGCATTGGAGGCTTCGTTCATACGCCAACAGCTTCAAACTACAGGCCGACAACATGGTTCCCGGTGGATGCACCATAAATTTCGGATGTTAACGAGAAATAATGTCGCAATTGCTAGAAACACAATCGGAATTGCGAAAAAATAAAGTCGCAATTGTGAGTTTATTTCTCACAACTGCGACCCTGTTTCTCGCAATTCCGACTCTATTTCTCGGAATTGGAACTCAAAATTGTGAGAAATAAGCTCTGACTCCATTTTCACAGTTCACACTGTGACTCCACTCTGTGGAGCTTTTTCAAAAAGCTAAATTTTTGTTGACTGAAAATGCCGACTCAGTGTAGATGGAACTCCAAAACACGGAGAAAATATGCACCCACACACACAAAAACAAACAAACACCTCACAGTATAAATAGAGCCTCATTTAAACCATTGCTGAGTATATGCTTAATTGCCTTTGTGTCTCTGTCGATACCAAGCCTGGATTCTGTGTTTAATATATGGAATTTTGCCTAGCATTGTATTTATAAGGTATACTAACCCATTTTTGACATCTGACCTGATACGACCTCCTGCTTCCTTCCAAGCTTAGTGTGTTTCTGAATACTCTAATAAGGGATTGTTTATAATTTAAGAATAAACCATAGTTATAATCTCTCCAACATTAAAAACAATCTAAGAATTAAAAAGTTGTAAGAGGGGACTTGAAGACATATCGGACCACACGCTTTGAAAATTTGGTGAACACAATCATTTGAGCCAAATGATTTACTACATCATACATACTTTTGACTGGTGGGCTTTCAAACTCTCAGAATTTCTATAAGAACCTTGCATTTGAATATATTTTTGTTTGTGAATATGTATTCAATTATTCCCAATAGTCCATTCTCTTCATTTCATCGGGTTTCTCTCAGGTGCACTGCACCTTGGAGCATGTAAGTTTCGGTTTGTTTCTATCCAATAAGATTTCAGCCATCACGTATTGCCGGGGTCAAAGGGAACCATCGAAGCCATCATTGTGAACACTGCTGGCATCCTATTGCATCATATACATGTTGCTTGAAGATGTTACTTTAACCAATCGGATTGCGATTTGCTTACTACAAGACTCATTAGAAAGCATCTAAACATGTCCGAATTTTCATGTTCTTTGATTAGATGGTCAGCGTGCATGCTAGTCAGAGTTTGCAACCCACATCGGCTGCAGTCTGCACAAGCTCAAATATATTCTAGTGGATTTAATAGCTGTTTTTCCATTCCACCGTGGAAATTGATTGGGTAACAAATACACTTACAAAAACATTTACAAGACAGACTTTTCAAGAAAAGCTGGACATCGTGAGAAAAGGTCAGCCGAAGCTTTTTCATGAACTCTTTATACTTTTGTGTTTTCTTTCCTGTAGAAAAAAATCTGTTATACTGCGTTTCTGTATAATATTGATTGTTTCTATAGTCATGGCATCATAATAATAGTACTGAGAGGTAGAATGATTCAGGTAGACCCACTAAAGGCCTAGGTGTGAAATGCACAACCCGGCGCTGGTATATTTTACAGAATTGAGAAAATCACATTTAACATTGTCGTTGGCCATCGCAAATTCTAACGTTCCTGTACATAAAAATACATTTTACTGCCACTTGCTAGTGTGACCATATACTTTGGCCCTTTCCACATTTTTACAGGATATCATGCTAAAGGAAACACCAGCCCATTTTCCAATTATCTGGTCACCTGCATCCCTTTAAGACCCTTCAAGAAGAATCCGTATGCCATATGCATTACTGCCAGTTCCTGTGATGGTTAATAAACGTCTAAGATTCTCAGAATGACATTTCCATTGTACATTGACTCCAAGTCCAGGAGCAGGTAAAAGACTGAAAGGTAAAAGCGCAGATAAAAAAAAATAGGGCCCCTGAATAACTCGTTTCACCTCCTATTCTCAGTAATTCCAGATAATGAGCACATGAAGCAGGAAGGCACTTTGGAACAAATTATGGAAATTGATTTAAGACTTTCAGGAGAAACACATCTAATCATTTTTCACTCTGCGACATTTTTTTTCAGTCGTCACTCACCAGGAGATCCGGCACACCTTCCTAATTCGAGAAGTACTTTTCTTCCTAAGTGCATCAGCATAATGCTCACTTGTGGAAATTGGTACTTCTAAATGAAATATTCAAAAAGAACAATGGGCTCTGTCAGTTAGCTCGAGGCTAGTCTGAATTTTGACATACCCTTTACCGTCAGAAATACTTGCTCATTTTTAAAAGGTCGTACCCCCAGAACTAGTCAATCTGCCACAGGTTAGAAGATGAAACTTCCCATTAAAAAAACAAACAAACCGATGCTAACAAAAAAAATATTGAACAAAAGATCAAGTTCAACAAAAGCATTCTTCTATATACACAAAGGTTTTGGACCATATGACTTTTCCAGCCAAATGTGGTTCTTTCCTACACTGTTATCAAATAGTTTGATGCACACAATTGTATAGGATGTCAATGGATGCCATTTTCCCTTCACTTTACTCACCCTACATCAGTATCCGATGAATAAATGAGCACGAATCTTTACAAGCACACTCCAAAATGTAGTGGAGCATCTCTCCATAAGGGTGGAGGTTATTATAGCAGCTATTGAAGACTTAATTTGGAAAGAGATGTTCAAGAAGCACCTATGAATCTTATGTTCATGTGTCTGCAAACATATTTATTTATTTAGTTGTTGATCATCATTGATTTTCAGAAGTTCTGGCAATGTACTAATTTTGTGCTTTATTACTTCTTCTAGAGTCCGTTCCAGTTCTCACATTTGAGGGTGTCTGAAAGTGTTTATTCATTTTTTTTTTAATTATAATTCAATACCAATTACAAAGATTTGTATGGTGGATACTCAACAAAATCTAAGACAAAAATATAAACATGAAAAAATTTACTTTGTTAGGGTTTTAGTGAAGCCTTTAGTGAGTAGAGGTTTATGTAACATTTATGGAAGGAGTCTCCAGTGTCAGCACTTATTACCAGTCAGACATTTTTTGATCATGAGAGAGTCTTCAAAACTTTCAGGGTTCTGCTGCATATATTTAGTCATAAAGTCTGGAGATGAACAGTTTGTATCTGTTATAATCTCAAAGATAATAGGACATAACAAAAAGTTTTTTGAATTTGTTTGTGTGGATTTTTTTTTTATCTCTGACCAACAGGACAAATAATTACTGTTGCAAAGTCGATTCCCACCATTCATTCTTAATTTTTCCAAGACTGTACACTATCAACATGTTTTCCACATATATTTCCTACATTCCCCATATTCCCTACATTCCCTACATATTTCCTACATTTCCTACATATTCCCTACATTCATACAGTATACCAGGTGTTAGAACAGTATATTAATCACATTACATATTAAAAAAAGAAACAATAATGTAATTATTAGTGTATAAAATTAGATCATTCTTGATGTGTGTATGTTCAAAGTGTGGCTATAGCTACAATATAATATATATTATATTATGAATTCAAACTGTAATAAAAAAATATTATAAAAAAAAACATATTGTAAAATGTCCAATATAAGTTCAATCTCAATTTTGCTATACAGTAATCTTAAGATATATATATTTGCATTTTAGGTATAGCAAATTACTGTAATCACATTGAAACATGCCACTGTCCATAGGAAAATATTCGTTTCTGGAGAATTAAGTGTGCAAGTAGACTCAGTACAATTAGTATTGCAGTACATCCTAGTCTTTGAGTTCTATGAACAAAAGATTGGCATACTAGGTGGTATCGAAAGGTTTTGAGACTAGCTCTGATTGCAAGGAAGTACTTCATATATCTATGTTTACATGTCAACTTTAAAATATTTTCGAATCGAGTCAAAATGGTGACATTTGAGCTGGATCTTCATCTACAGGAAGAGGGCGAAGTCCGCAGGAGCCACATCTGGGGAGTAGGGTGGGTGTCGAAGTGAGATCATGTTGTTTCTGGCGAGAAACTCACGTATGAGGAGAGCTCGATGACAGGGTGGTCATAATAGCAGAAGTGGTCTGAATAGCACCAGTTGCACAGCTCCCAATGTATTTTGGTACACTGACTCATGAAGGTCGGTGCTCCCTGTGACTGTGCATGCAGCCTTGTGCTGCCATCTATTGGTGTGTTATGAAACTAGTCTTGTTTTGTTTTGCTACCACCTCGTACAAAGACAATAATATGGTATGAATAGTCCACAGGATGAATTGACTAATAAGTAAAATGTGTGGTGTGTAGTGTCAGGGTATAGTGAGGTGGACAGCTCTAGGTACTTCTGTATCTTCTGCCCAAATGGCTGAGATAATAGAAAGGGGTGGGAGGTGATGCACAGTCCACTGTCCCACTGTTCACTGTTACTGTTTACAGAGGCATGCTGTGATACTCTGGAGTTCAGATGATGCAGCTGGTCAGAACACAAAAACAATGAAGTAGAACGCAGTCAGAATGAGGATGAGGAAGTGGGTTCTCAGTCAGTACGATCGACCTGATATTGTGAGACCAAGCCAAGTCCTCAGATGTGTGCATTCCTGATCACAAAGAAAGAAATAAGCCCTTTGTCTACAGTTACATCCATTATTAATCAGCTTGTTTCTGCCATTGTAATTGTGAAATGTTGACCCTATTTGTATCATTCTTCACTGATATCTGGCTCGGAAATGTATTTAAAAGCGTTAAAAAAAAATGATCGTATTTTATTTGGATAAAGCTTATCACTGCACAATTTGTAACGATAATAATCCGGGTCAGTGTGTAACATTTAAATAAGAAGAAAAGAGCAGCATGGGCACGATTAAGGCTGAATTAGCAGCAAACGGCTGCTTGCACCTCCTGCTTACAAAGAAAGCAGCTTTATTGAAAAGTCAAAATCCCACTTTCCCTTCTTTATTTTATTATATTTTATTGTAACTCTGAAGATACTGCATCTGCCAGCTCAATATTTGGAACTATATTTATTTATATACTTTAATATAACGCCCACATCTTCTCTGTGTATCTCTCTCTCTCTCTCTCTCTCTCTCTCTCTCTCTCTCTCTCTCTCTTCTGTAAAAGTACTTGCTGCCTCTCCTGACAGGTCCTCATCGTTGTGATTCATAGATCCGAACGGTGCACATATTACATATTTTGCATTGTAAAATCCGGTTTGTAGCGCAGCAAAGGAAAAGCATGCATGACAGGGAGTCTAAGAATTAAATTTTCCTGATATTCGTGGCCTGGGTGTCAGACGGCAACAGAATACAAATTTGAAGCTTTCACTAGTAAAAAAAAAAACTTCAGCTAGTAAGTGATGCATGCAGGATTTTGATTTACATTCTCTTAGACTTTGAGGTGCATTCGAACTTTGTATGATTGCCCACAATTAACACAAAATCTGTGGGTTTTTAGAGTGTGTTTTCTCTGCTTTCAGTTTTTCAGACTTCATCAGCTTAATTAGGCTGTACAAAGTGGCAGTAAGATGACTCAGCATGACTGCACATGTCAGCACAAACATCATTGCTAATATCTAATATGTTTTTCTTCTATCTATCTATCTATCTATCTATCGATCTATCTATCTATCTATCTATCTATCTATCTATCTATCTATCTATCTATCTATCTATCTATCTATCTATCTATTTATCTATCTTTTATATATCTATATCTATATAAAATAAGGGTGTAATGGTACACGTGTACTGAATGCAATCCTTTTTACGTGCGAAACATAGTTAAAATCTGAGTTTCATCAGGAATGTATAAATTGGCAGACCACAAACTTCCTGGATTCTTTAGCGGTTTATGTCCAGCTTCAAGAATTTCTCTTAAAAGAGAAAACCCTGACAATTCTGCATATTGAGGGAGTAAAAGAATGAAGGATGGAAGGAATGAAGACATTTTTTAAAGTATGCTGAAATAAGTAGAACAGTTAAGTAGACAATACATTAAAAAAATTGAATATGCAATTTATAGACACACACACACGTACACACACACACACCTGTATTAACCAAATCTTCTTCTTCTTTCGGCTTCTCCCATTAGGGGTCGCCACAGCGGATCATCCATCTCCATACCCCCCCTGTCCTCTACATCTGCCTTTTTCAACCCAACTACCTGCATGTCTTCCTTCACCACATCCATAAACCTCCTCCTTGGCCTTCCTTGTTTTCTCCTACCTGGTGGCTCCATCCTCAGCATTCTCCTACTGATATACCCCATGTTCCTCCTCTGCACATGTCCAATCCATCTCAATCTCGCCTCCCTCACCTTGTCTCCAAAACGTCCTACATGCGCTGTCCCTCTAATAAACTCATTTCTAAACCTGTATTAACCAAATGAGTTCAACAAATGTAAACAATTTCATTTAATTCTTTTTTTTATTTATATATAATAATTAATTAAATTCATTACTAAATTTCATCAATATAATAAAAAGTGTATTGCATTAATTTGACTTATTGTTACTGTATAGAATATTATAACGTATTATTTTATATATTATTTAATCAAGCAGGCAGGTAAATTGTATTGTAAAAAATGTAAATTGTTCAAATGTTGATCACAATTATTAGCAATAATATACTGCGTTAATAAAAAAATGACAAGCAATTTTATGTTTTGCATTTCTTCCCCTCCGTAACCGTACCGAAGCCGTGACTTAAAATCCGAAGTACGCACCGAACCGTGAATTTTGTTGACCCTTACACGTCTAAAATATTGTATATACAGAATATACAATAGATGCTATAGAATATTTGCATTTTCATGTATTTTTTTATTTTAATCAGCATGTTGGGAGATCTAAAAAGAATACTTTTTGTTGTTTGTTTGTTTTTTCAATCCAGTTGATTATTAACTTTAAATCTAAGACGAACCTAACTTGCACAACTAAAGCTATTTTTATGCATCTGCACATTTCTTTTAAATTCCATAAGTTTCCCATAGTGTTCCCAGTGTGTAAATCCAATCATACCATTCGCTACACAAAGCCATCCAACAGGAGAAAGAGAGCTTTTAAAAACACTAGCTGAACAAGGACATCTAGGGGGTGAACCCTGCTATATCTATCGTCTCTAGCATCACCCTCAGCTGGGTGGTTTATTATGAGATGACACGGATCTGATCTAAAGTAATGATAACAGGGGTTAAAAAAAATAAAGTAATGATTATTAGCAGCATTTTTTCCTTTTTGCCAAATTTGTTGTTAAACCCTCAGACTTATCCTCGTGTCAGGTAGGATCAGCAAATCCACCGGGTTTGTGGTCCGGGACAAGAGTAAGAAATGGAAATAAGTAATGAAGAGAAATTGTTCTGTTCCTGTCACAGCATCACTGTATGCCCAACGAATAAAGCACATAAGCATTATTTTTATAATAAAACATTAGTAAATAGTAACAAATTATCATTTTAACAAATAGTATTCCTTTATTAAGGCTTATAATAATGATTTTAAAGAGCATAACTGGCATTACTTTGGGAAAAGTACATATTTTAACACTAGGGTAACACTTGTGGTCATGTGACGGCTTCTCGTTTAACGCTCTTTATGTCTTCGCTTCAAAGTCATCAGGAATCTCATGTTTTTTTTTAATGTAGTGGAATAAAAAATGTTACAGATTGAAATGTAATGGATACAAATTAAATACTTCTGTGCAGAAAGGGGAAAGTGCTGGTTTGTGAATAAAGAGCAGAAATGAAGTAAACAAGTGGTAAAGATCAGACACCTGTACATAGTTTTATTAATGAGTATTCTCTGTTGCAGCGAGAGGGAAATGGGTGAGATGAGAGTCATGGAAGAGAGAGAACTGAATGCACAGACACATATACACGTCTCATAGACACAGGCCATGTCCACACTAATCTCTTCACCATATTTTTTCCTCCGTTTTGACCTTCCGTCCACACAATGACAGTGTTTTTAGTCAGCGACAACATGTTTTTTTAAAACGCTCTCCAAAGTGGATACATTTGAAAACACCATTTTCGTGATTGTGAAAACAGAGGCTTTCGAAAATGATGACGCATTTTTAGTCATGTGATGCAGTCATGTGACCAATACAACCGAGACGGTGGACAGCATTGACGCAACGTTTTAAGGAGCCAAAAAGTAAATAAACAGCAGGCAGAAACGACGTGGAAGGGTTTCACATACTCATGCGCAGTACAGGGATGTCAGCGTTTTCAGAAGTTTTACTGTGGATGAGCACCTTTTGGGAAACGATTAAAAACGATAGTGTAGACGTGGAACGTTTTAAGTTTTCAAATTTATCCAGATTAGTGTAGACATTGCCTGAGACTTATGAAGTCTCCAGTGTCAATAAATATGTTTTTTGACACTTTAGGACAAATGTATTATGTGTTTGCCCTGCAAGTTTGTATTATTAACTTCATGGGAGAGAAAAAGAGAGGCTGAGGAAGTAATGAATGTTTACAGCTACTAATAGCGATAAATATAAGAATAAAATTGTTGTCTTAAAATAATAAGCGTTGTAATCACTGGAGAATTTATAATACTATGAAAAGAATGAGACATCAGAATGTGCTGGTATTGGAAATTGTAATTTGTAATTGTGATTGCAATTCTAACTTATTTTGCTATACGGTCATGTGTAGCACATATTTTATAACCCAGCATGGTTGAATTCTCGAATCTGATTGGTCAGAAAGTGTGCATTACTTTTGAACAAACACATCAAAGTACTTCTGGCTGAAACATTATTTAGTTTATGTACAGCTCATCTATTATTGGTTCTATAGATACATCATATATGTCGAGACTTGTGGCAGATGTTCAACATAACAGACTGAGAATAAACAATTTATGTCCAACAAATAAATAATCATGTGGTGATGCTTTTGTATCACTGGTTTCAAGTGCAGTCACTGAAAAAGCTAAATAACACACAACAAAACTTGCATATCACACAGCTGGATGGTCTGATATGGCCTTTATTGGCTTATTCCAACTTATACCACATCAACAAATCAAATATATAACCTTTTTAAAGAAAAGTTGCAAATTCAAACAACTTATAGTTAGAATTAATATTGTAGGATGTTTACATTCAAGCTAATTTCTGTTATAAGTCGTACATTATAGAAATTGTAGTAATAGAACAATCATTTTCTCATTAAAATCTCATTTTCTCTCTCATTTGTCTTGGTTTTTTCTGAGAACCAAGAAAGTGTCAAATTCTTTGCCTTGAAGACTTTCCTGTGCTGGAGAACTAATCAGTAGCGTAGATCAACAAAAGTTTGTGGACACCTGATTAATTAATTTTTTCCTTCCACATTTCATTCATTCCACATTTATTTACAATTTGCTGCTATAAAAACCTCCACTTTTCTGAGAAGATGTTCCTCTCAATTTTGGAGTGTGCTTAAAGAGACTTGTGCTTATTCAGCCCTATGGGTGTTAGTAAACTCAGGTATTAATGCAAGGGGAGGAGGCCTGGGGTGTACTCAGCATTCCAATTTGTCACTAAGGTGTTCAAATGCTGTTCATGTCAGAGCTCTATAACAGTTTACATGATCTCCCACTCCAACCCATGCACAAGGGCATTGACCTGATGGAACAGATTTGGGTCTAGCGCATCCAAAGTCACCCCATGGCTCCAACTGTGGGTAAAAGTTCAGCAAAGAACTACATGTAGCTTAAAAAAATAAGGTGTCCCATACTTTTGTTCATATAGTTTATCAAGTCCAGAGATTGTACAATGTAATGCAGACCATTACGTAAAATTCCCCTTTGGTGACAACAAATGACTCCCTGAAGTAATTACAGGAAAAGCAGATATACAAACACAATATCATATTTCCATACCTCATAACATGCACACGCACATTTGCTCCGTGTCTGTTTTACATACATATTGACTGTATGCAGGGGTTACGTTTAGGGAAGGTGGTCTCAATATTAATATATGAATAGAATGTAAGTTTTTGGTTCGTGCTTGATTTACTCAGCTAGAGCTTTGTGTACAAATCTAAATTATTGCAAGATTTAGGATATTTATTACATCATCATTATAATCATTCCTTTGTGACTGTATTTAAATCTGTTTTTTATTAAATGCACTTTTTTCTTTGGCATAGTAATTTTGGATTTTGTTTGCACATCTTTTAAATTACATTATTCTAAACATTAAGTCGTTTCTCGCGTGCTTAAAATCATATAACTGTAAAATCAACGAAGTGTTGATGTTGAGTTGGAGCAGATACTGTATGTTCCCACTCTAAAACACTCCAGTGGAACATCTTCCCAGAAGAATGGAGCTTATTATAACAGCAAATGGAGACTAAATGAGGAATAGGATGTTGAAAAGATACATACACATCTTATAGTCATGTGTCCACAAACCTTTGTCCATAGTGTTTATACGATACCTCACAAAAGTGAGTAAACCCCTCACATTTCAGCAACCATTTTAGTGTATCTTCTCAAGGGACAATACTATAGTAATGGATATATTTTAGTCAATATGCAGCTTGTATAGCAGTACAGCTTTACTGTCCTCTTAAAATAACTCAACATACAGCCATTACTGTCATAATATCTGGCAACAAAAGTGAGTACACCCTAAGTGAACATGTCAAAACTGTGTCCGAAGTGTCAATATTTAGTGTGAGCACCATTGTTATCTGGCACTGCCTTAATCCTTCTGGGCATGAAATTCACCAGAGCTGCACAGGTTGTTGCTGGGATCCTCTTCCACTCCTCTATAATGACATCATGGTGCTGCTAGATATTAGACACATGGCATTTCTCCACCTATCGCTTGAGGATGCCTCACAGGTGCTTAATGGGTTTCAGGTCTGGAGACATACATATCCACTCCATCACCTTCAGCTTTCTCAGCAAGGCAGTTGTCATCTTGGTGATGTGTTTGGAGTCATTATTATGTTGAAAAACTTCCGTTCAGCCGAGTTTCTGAACAGAGGGTGTCATGTTCTGCTTCAGAACAGAAGAAATGTCACATGTTGGAATCCATGTTTCCCTCAATGACCCGCAGATTCCGAGTATTCAAGCTACAGCCATTAGGTTAACAAACACATGCGGTCAATGCAAAGTTACCTAAATTGTTTCTGCAAATGTCTTCTAAAACATACCTGGACTTTCTCAATTTGGTTTAGGATAATAAAGGAAATAAAGGAAACTTTGCACATGAAAGAATTATAAATTCAAAGAAGCATGGACATACTGTATCAGACAAGGGTCTTGTTCGTCTAACCTGCATACTCACTGTCGGCTACGTTTTTCTGCAGATCAACTACATCAATCAGCTCCTGAAGATCCTTGGAAATGTAAGACTATTGATTTATCGAATAGCCTTCTGCTAAAATGTAGTTCAAATCTTTTTACATAAACTTTTTACTTATCAACGCAGCATGTATTCTGAAAGATAGCTCTTTGCATTGGTTAGTTAACTTTATTACTAACTAGCTTTAGACTGTCTAATGCTACTTATTGTCTTTCTAACAAGCATTTGGTGGGATTAAAAAAGAAATGCTAATGTTTTTTCATATTCCTTGGACTTTGGGGAATTCTTCTGATATTGTACTACATCTGAGTGAAAATGTTAAAGTATATATTTCAGATGATAATTGCATTGCTACTTGGGCAAAGATTTGTGGCTACTTTTATCATCTGTAATAATAATTCTCACGATTATATCAACCCAGAGTTCAGCACCATTACTGTTCCATTAAAACAAAAATAGCTCAATTTTATTGGCTATAACAGTGTGCTCAGTTTCCCCTTGTTTACCAGTCAGAAGTATTATGCTACATTATAAAGTCTTTGTTATACAGAATGTTTTCACATTCGTACAGTATCAGTCAACCATAAAGTAGCACATAGAACTAAATAAACCACAAAGCGAGCTGAAACCAGTGCTAAGATTATTACTGAGTACTGTGTAGAAGTGGTTCCCTATGTGTACTAAATTTTCCAGCAATGCAGCTCAGCCACTGCAGCATTTTGCTACTATAATAGTGGTCAAGTAAAATTTCACAAATTCTTGGCCTTATAATGGACTTGTAACTAGACTGATTAAACGAGGACGATAGTAGAATGAACACCAATGGTTAAGACAAAAGTACTGTAGCACAACAGTCCACTTGGGGAGGCATAGCTTGCTAATGTTAGTGGAAAAGATCAAGATCAGAGAATGTTTTAAACGGCAGTTTGCCTCCAGACCCAGTGATATTCTTTAACCCTCCTTAACACATTCATAGTATTTTAATTCAGACTGGACTGAGGATAAATATGTAAAGGAGTATTAAAGCATTCTGTTCTCTCAGATAATCTGCAGATGTGCTCCATGACAGCTTTAGACATTTAGCCATCAGCTCTCAAACAGAATGCTCCCCGAATTCATTATTAAAGCATGACTCAAGGCTAGTCAGCTTTAACAAAGATGTTTTATTTACAAACTGGAAACAATGGTAAGGAAGTGGATTAAAAGACTTGGAAGACTTCTGAATAAAGGATAAGTACTTGCATAATCTGTAAGAAATCCTTCTGATTTGTCTGAATGCTTTAAGACATGCATCTTTGTGGTGTGGAAACTGAGATGATTGTGGTGCAGTGTGGGGAATTGCTATTCCCGCTGCTTTCAGGTCATCCTGTGGTTCCATTCAATTTCAATTTGTATATCATTGAATAAAGTATACTGGTGTACCAAATTGTACCAAAAAAGTGGTGTAGGACAGGGCAAATTTTGGAACAGGCAATTCATTTAGAACCCCTTCTATTTTTTTGGTGACCATGTTTCTTCTAAATTAGCACACAGGACACAATCATGATGTCCTAAATATAAGTAAATGAGGTCGCACTGGTTCAACAATTGCCGACGTCCCAGGGTGGGCATCTTTTAGTTCCAAAGGTGCCTTCGCTCCCCATGTGCATCAATAAACCTCGGCCGCCCGTGACTCTGTCACAGGTTCACCACTGTTCCTTCCTTGGACCACTTTTGATAGATACTGACCACTGCAGACTGGAACACCACACAAGAGCTGCAGTTTTGGAGATGCTCTGACCAAGTTGTCTAGACATCACAATTTGGACCTTTTCAAGCTAAGCCTAAATCCTTACATTTGCCCCTTTTTCCTGCTTCTAACACATCAAATTTGAGGACAAAATGTTCACTTGCTGCCTAATATATCCCACCCACTAACAGGTGCCATGAATAAGAGTTAATCAGTGATATTCACTTCACTAGTCATAATGTTACAGTGTCATAACTTTATGCCTGATCAGTGTATATCATTTCAGTAGTACCTGTGGAATATATTAGTGAACAGGTGAACAGTCAGTACTTAAAGTCAATGTATTGGAAGCAAGAAAAACGGCAAGCATGAAAATCTGAGTAACTTTGACAAAAGCTCATTTGTGATCAATAAAATACTTGTGTGGTGCTCCAGGTATGCAATATTTAGTATCCACCAAACATGGTCCAGGGAAAGGACAACTGGCAAGCAACTGGCAACAGCATCATGAGAGCCCATGGCTCAGTGATGCAAAGATGGGGAGTGAAGGCTAGCCTATTTAGTCTGATTGCACAGAAGAGCTTTTGAAGCACAAACTGGCCCTTTGCTGCATTTGGGGCTGCCACAGACTGGTCAGATTGCCAATGCTGACCCATGTCCAATGTACTACTTACCTAAACATTGTTGCAGATTTAGTAACTCACCCTACCATACAGCGAAAAATGTTCAGGAATGGTTTAAGAAACTTGACAAAGTTTGAGTTGACCTCTGAGTTCCCTAGATCTCAATCCAATCAAACTGCGATTTGCTCGGAAAACAAATCCCATTCAAGGAGACTCCACCTCACAAATTACATGACTTGAAGGAATTGCTGGCAGATACCACAGCAAACCTTTGGAGGTCTTCTGGAGTTTCGAGAGAACAGGACTGTTATGGCAGGTCGCTGTATATTATATACATTTGCATGCATGACACTAAACAGGTTTATATTCAGGTTGATATTATTTATATGTATAATGTAAAAGTTAATGATAAATGTAATACATGTATCCAAACTTTTGAACAGCCATGTGGGAGCACTAAAAGAGGGGTTACACAACTGCTATCTGTGCATACAATTTCTTTGTAAAAACGCTCTCAGTTATTTACCCCATTTTATTGGTTTGAAAACACCATAGTACTGGGCTCCCATGGATTATGGGTATTCATCTCGACAGTAGATGACTCACCACACAAAGAGATCTCAGCAGTGAAAGCAGTACGAAGACGGTTTACACCCACCAATGTGACTGCGAGCTGTGAAATCTATACAGTGAAAATAAAAGAGTGAAAATCCAACGTTTTTTTCTGTCTTTCTTTTTCTGTAAGCCAAAGACAATGCCATTCAAGATAAAATAAAAATAAAATCAAATAAAAAATTCTGGAGCTTATAATATGTGCTTGAAACAGAAACGTGTCCTACCCTCATGGATGTGTCCTCCCAGTGCACTCAGACATATCCTTCAAATTCCCATCATTAGGAAAACCTATAAATATTTCCTGCTTCTGTCAGGCCTTTGTCAAAATCCAGTGAGTCATTGCAAAAAAGTCCTGGCTGCGTTGTCACGAGCAGTTATTTTTCATTGCTTGGTTTGTTTCAATTACTCCGCTTGTTAGCCGATGCAGCTTCCCGTCTTTAGGGTGCCCTCTTTTTATAGACATTAACACACAGCACAAATCATTTCAATGCTGAATGCAGGAGCTAAAAAACAACACTACACTCCTAGCGGACACACTGCCGTATTGACTTGTCTCACTATGCCGTCTTGACTCTCTGCTTGAGATGTCATGAATAAAAAAAGGCTAAAAAGTCATGCATGTGAGAAGCTTTTTCTGTTATGTGGCCACAAACAATCTGACACAAAGCTTACAAGGAGAATAAAGCCCAGATTCATGTTCATGCTATGGGATACATGTGCATCATCCTTAGTAGCTGCCTGATCAGGTCAGGGTTGTGGTGGTTCAAAGTTACAGCTACTGGATATAGAAATATAGCTAAATTCTGGCAAGAAATCCAATTAACAGTAAACTCTTTATAATTAGCTTAACCAATCCTTACTGTATGACTTAGAGTGATGTAACTGATTTTGAGGAATGGTCAAAGCCAGTGTTTATACTCCATATTGGCAGTTTGCTTTCTAGGTTTTCTGTTTGGGGGCATTAAGTTGCAGTTGTGGGGTTTAAAATCAGGTAAAGAGGGAATGAGGGAAGAACAGAATCCAGTGTGATGTAGGTAACATTTACTTCGGGTCTAAATCTGGATACAGGTATATTTAATTGCAGCACTTAACACATACTGCTCATACCCCTAGTCCACATATGTATGTGATTATTTATTTTGAATGCCTAGCTTTTACTCAAGAACAAGCACCACCCTCTTTTTCTTTTTTTTAAATATGTAAAAAAAATACTGTACCTTGTTTCGAAAAACTGATTTGAAGCTCGGACAATAGCAATGAGTATGTTAAGGTTCAAACCGGGTCTTACATTTCAATTCATGTTTGTAGATGCACCCCAACATATCCAGTTCAAATGCCTTAGAATGAGAATGCAATAAAATTCAATTAAATTAAATAGCAAACTTAAAAAGAGTAATACCTTTTTCCAAAATGTTTGAAAGTGTTCTCATGTGGACAAAATCTCTTTCCAACATAAAATAAATAAAAAAATTATGTCCTCATAAAGTGTCCAACGATTATTCAGGGTATTTGTTTGGTTTATTTCCCGAGACTTTAACTTTAACTTTTTTTTTTTGCATAGATGGTTATGCCAGGATGACATACTAATTGTCTGATGATTTATCGTTTAATTAGTTTCTGTGAAATAAATAACACGATGTCTCTGTTGTGACTAGACTGCTGGCCTGAAATCGGAGACTTTCATCAAACTAAAACTTTTACTGCCAAACATAAAAGCACATCTGTTCCCTGCAGGTACTTCAGGGCTTATCGTTATGCAAAAGATGAGCTGGCATTTCTTCCTGCATGTCGTTTTAAAGCCGTACTGTATATGCAGTGGTTAATCAGACTCATCTTTATTACCTGCTGGTGATAGACAAAACTTCATACCGAGTAGCAGATGGCAAGACTGAGACATAAATCTGACAGATACGACAATTGATAGATGGAGTTATATAAGATTCCCATCTGACCAAAAAACAAATAGCTGCAAATTTTATTCAACAAGCCTGAACTAGACAAATTACGTTTATAATTTATGAACTGTTAAGAGTATAGAGTTGGCAATAAACCTGGCCAATTTAGTATTCAAATAAACCTCTTTATTCTGGACAGGGTCATCATGGATCCAGAACCTTGGGAACAATAGATCTGAGTTGGAAATACACCCCAGACTCCAGTCCCATTGCACAACACTATGGACACACATTCACATACTCCCTAACATTTAGCTATCTAGAGTATTGACCACCATGGGTTTGTGGAGACGGAGGAAACCTGAGAACCGAGAGTAAACCCACAAGAACACAATGAAAACAGGTATAACTCCACACAAATTATACTTGCCTCAGGGTCAACCCAAGTACCCTGGAGCTGTGAGATTGTAACAGTAACCTTTGGCTCTCCTGGGCCACCAAGTTCCTGTAGAAATACCCTGTAGTTTTGTAGAACTAAGTCTTCAGTCTGTATTTGAAGGCTGAACTTTATTTCCACCCTTGGGTACCAGAATCTCACTGCTTGTCTTTCTTATGTCAACCCTTAACTCCTTAGGGGAGTCAAGGGTGGTCCTGTCTTGGTCTTTTTTTAACTTGGTCGAAAATTATTAAGCCAATGGAGAGATCAAAGCAATAGACTGGTATCCTGTTCCTTAGGAAGATTGAAGGCAAGTAAGGGCATGGCTTTCTGAGTTTTTTTTTCCAAAAAACTTCTCAAACCCAAAGACCAGTCATGTATGAGTTACAGTAGTTAAGTCCTGAGACTCAAGAACCCAAGAACATGAATTAAAAGCACCTTGAGGGGCCTCATTGGAGTCTGAACTCTCTTGTCCAAGCAGGGACAACAATGTGCTAAGAATTATGACTGATAAAGTATGCCATTTGGCAGATGCCTTATCCAGAACTTACATTTATCTCATTCATACAAATAAGTAGCTATGGGGTTAAGGGCCTCGCTTACTGCCCCAGAGGTGGCAGCTTGGTGTGGCTGCGGGGGGCTTAAACATACATCCAAAGTCCAATGCCTTAACCACTAAGCTACCACCTCAACGTAAAGTAATTCTCAAAGGATCGAGGTTTATTTCAGGTTTATTTGACAATATTCCCTATTTGAGGTTTATCAGACATTCTGATTTACACATATAAACCTGAATAGCTCTATGGGAAGAGAATTTTCAAGTGGAAACAGAAAAATGCAAAAAAGATCTAGAACAAAATGAAAAGTAGCTCAAACACCAAACTTTGAGAAACACCTGTATAGAGAGGTTGATACTTTACAGGTCATCCAATTTAGGTCCCCTCTAGACAGCGAACAAACTGATGCTATACTAAGAAAAAGATTCAATTTTCCATTTACTGTGGCCAAGAAGTGCAAAACAAATGAACAAATTTAAAAACACATTAACACACAAAAACCTTATTAACCAGAAAAAAAAAACATCTGAAAACAAAATAATAAATTCATAAAAACAAATTCCTGTATATATTGCATGACAGATGTCTTGTCTAAATAAACCTACCTTATCCGATTTGTCTGAACTGTTGTTGTGTTTTCTGATTTGTTCATTTGTTTTTGATTTGTAAAAAAATTAATTTGTTATTTTGTTTTTTAAATTGTTAATCTGTTTTAGGATTAGTTTTGCACTTCTTGCCCACCGTACATTCTGGCTTTGGAAAGTTTTGGGTGGATCAGGATTAAAAACGATAGTTGATCAAGCCGCTTGTAACTGCTGAGTCAACACAAATACGGCAGCAAGAAATGTCACCTCACAGCTGCAAGGTCATTGATTTGACTTTGGATTTCTTTGCACCTCTCAAAAACATGCCAGAAGTTGGATTGGACGGACAGACGGACATATGTACATACATACATGGTATACTGGAGCAAGTCCTTAGTCTCCTTAAGGATGCAGGGACCCTGATTTGAACTTGATCCTGAGCTAATGTGGTTTGTGTGCATGGACCCCTCCAATGGACTTCCATCCTAGAACACAAGTTTTCCTTTCTCGTCTGGAACATTCCCTAAATCTAGGGGTAGCATGACCCTGAGAGAGGTACGATGCTTACTGAAAATGAACTACACCTTATTCTGAATTATATCTATATTCTGTTATATAACAAGGTTTCTTTTCCGAGATCTCGCAATAAACTACACTTTTAAACTTTTTTCCAGTGAGTTCACCCCGTTCAAACTGACACTTTATTTCATAAGGGACGCAAGTATGACAAGCGACCACCGCTATGCGTTATGAATAAATCATAAGGCAGACAAAAAAGATTATTTGCTAGGCAGCGCTTGTAATTTCTCAACCATGCTGTCAGAATCCAACTTAATACAATGGGTAAATATTTTATTTAGCAAAACTAGGTATAAAGGTGATCAGAAAAACAGATTTTTGCATCTGAATTCCTGGTTGCAATTTGTATTTTCTTTTCAGCACCAATTGCGGTAGGATGAAACAGAAGTACGGCCATGTGAGTAAATTGCTATGACAGTGTAAAGTGAAATCAGAAATTGGTATTCTTCCACCATGGGCTTGTCAAACGGTCATGTTTTCCGCACACAATGTCACAATCGCAGTGCGTTTGAATTCAAGGGCACCGTTAGCCTGATCTATTTTGGTACTTTTCTAACATTTACCTTTGAAAAAACTGCCAAACTGATGATCGCCTCCTGGCCCATTTCTTCTGTAATAACACTAGAACTATACAACGGTCAGGTCATTATAACTGGTGAAGTAATAACACTGATTATATTTTCATAATGGCACCATGCAAGTAAACATTTTGTCCTGAAAGTTGACGTGTTAGAAGCAGGAAAAATGAGCAAGCGTAAGGGTTTGAGCGAGTTTGACAAAAGCCAAATTGTGACGCTAGATGACCGTAGCTCTTGTGTGGTGTTCTGGTCTGCAGTGGTCAGTATCTATCAAAAGTGGTCTAAGGAAGGAACAGTGGTGAACCGGCGACAGGGTCACGGGTGGCCGAGGCTCATTGATGGATGTAGAGAGCGAAGGCTGGCACCGGATGGTCTGATCCAACAGACAAGCTCCTGTCCAAATTGCTAAAGAAGGTCATTCTGCTCAACAGAGCAGGACTGTTTTGGCAGCAAAAAGGGGCCCAACACTATAATTAGCCAGGTGCTCATAATGTTATGCCTGATCACTGTATACTATACAGTCTACTACACTATAAGTATACTATAGCTGTTTATTCTGTATAGAAAGAAAATACAGATGGTTGACGAAGAAAAATCATTGTGGATTGATGCATTTGATTTGCTGGTATGGTTTAAATCCACTAGCTCCCTTTTAGAGAAGTCATTTGGATGCTCTAGTCTTCACACTCACTACTTACTGTAAAACCTATGGCAGAATAATGTATTAGAGTTCTACCACCATCTTCAAAACACCAAATGACACTACATTTTGGAAACGGTGTTAAGTCAATCCGAAAATTCCAGAGGTGCTGCTGGAGGTCTATTGTTTGATGTAAGTTTTGTAAAATCACACTACATGGCCAAAGGTATGTGAAAATCTTCCATCACACCTACACCTATACTTGCATGTCATTCAGTTGTCTCTTCAGGGGCCCAGAGTTCAAACCTGTTCCAATAGCTCGGTGAAGACATCGCTTGCCAAGGTTGGTGTGGAAGCCGTCTGCACAGTGCCCTGACCACTGACCTCAACCCTACTGAAGACTTTTGACTTATCTTTTCGAGAGGGCAAGACAGAATAGAGTTCGGGGATGCAGCAATAATAGAAACTTTTTGAACATTATGGACTTACTGTTGTACAACCAAAAAAAATTGCCTAGAACACAGGTCATTATGTTGTATTCCTTATTATGAAATGAATATTATCCAGAACACAATCAATTCTTTGTCTGGTTGGTAAATGGAGTAGCAATTTTTGCATTGTTGTCATGTTTGATTGTGATGTAGCAGCTCTTGTTTGTTCTTATTTTCTATCTTTTTTTATATATAGAGGAAAATAGCTCAGACACTGAGCATTGAGAATCTCCAGTATGGAGATGTGGCTCCTCTACAGGTAATCCGATATACTGTAAGCCCCGTCTAGACAGTAAACATTGTTATGCTATACTGATGTAGTGATTTCATGGCTGGTGCTGATGTGGCTACATTTGAGTTTTGCATTTGATTTGTCTCTGTTACAGGTTGAATACAGTCAAATTGGTGTGATATAGCCGCTCTTTTTTGTTTTTGGTATTTTTTTTACTTGTAAAATGTTGTTAATTGCAGTTAACACTAACCAAAATGAAGAAAAGAAAGTTGATTTTCAAACATTTGCCTGTTTACATATAATGTAAATACACAATTTTTAAATCTTTTTAAATGAATCATGAAATATATTTTGTGAAAAATATTTCAACCCCAATGAGAATCTTTGGGACGTCCTGGAGAAACGCAGAGCATCACCGTCAAAAGATTCTGGCAAGAAATGAATGCAATTCTGGACAAAAAATAATCATGTGATGACATTGCATGAGCTTATTGAAGTGATGCCATGCTGTAATCAAAGAAAAAGGCTTTTAGCGTGTGGCTTCTCAGGCAGGCTGTGTGTTTTTGCTATATTGTACATAATTATAATATTCATTAATCTTTGGTGGTGAAAAACTTCAGTCACTGACTTTATTCCCAAATGAAGTAACACATCTGTATAAAGCTGTGCTCGTGAATGACATCACTCACCCAGAGTTCCACAATTGTTTCTCCCAACAAAAACAATTCATTAATACCATTAATTACTATTCCGCGACTGCTCCTTACGTTAAGTTGATACGTTTGGGGCGAAAACCGAGATGTTAAAACACAACATTGATAGTGATAAAAACAATTTGATGAAATACTGTAGGAAGCACAAATATCACACACACAAACATAAAGGAAAAAAACAACAACAAAAAAACAGCATTCTTCATCTGTTCCCTTTGAACACAACGAGATCCTTGGCATGTATGTTTGACCTGCAGGTTGGATATGTAAAGTAATATGTGTGAAGGCATGTGCCGATATTGCATTAACTGATTGATTAAATAATTAGAAAGAAAAAGCCGTTCTCAAACATTTCCAACGGAATGGCAGGATTGCTTGCGAATCGGTTGAAAAAGCTTGGGGGGGACCAGAATGTACGCAGGGTTACTGAAGATATTTTGTGTTTAGGATAAGAGAAATGAGTTAGACGTACATCCTGCTCTAATTATACAACTGATTATCAGCGCATGCCTAATACAAATCTGCATTCGCGGTGTTACAAAAAACGTCTATTTGTTGTTGCAGAGATTCGGAAAAAAACGATTGGATGAATGTGCTGATCGAGGAACCTGATCACCGGGTGCAGTCTTGTTTCTGCGCAAATGAACAGAAGTAACTCAATCGGACGCGGTTATCCGTAGCTGCCACTGAAGGTGCATTATTATCGGCTTCATTATTGTTAATCCTGAACAAAGTAAATACTAATTGAGATGATGAAAGGTTGTCTTGGTTTACTAATAAACTGAATGTAAAAAGCGAATATTAAAAATATGATCAACGGAAACGGATGCTTCGGTTCTAGAGAGTAAAATGATAAAATGCTTCCTGTTCACACTGATCAGGCGTAACATTATGGGCACCTGCCTAACATTGTGTTGGTCCCATTTTGCTGCCGAAACAGTCCTGACCTGTCGAGCATTAACAGCATGAACTTCTTCAGCCAATGAGCCTCGGCTGCCCGTGACCCTGTCGCCGGTTCACCACTGTTCCTTCCTTGGAGCACTTTTGATAGATACTGAGCACTGCAGACCAGAACATCCCACAAGAGCTACAGGTTTTTTGGAGATGCTCTGACCCAGTCGTCTAAACGTCACAATTTAGCTCTTGTCAAACTCAAATCCTTATGCTCGCCCATTTTTCCTGCTTCTAACACGTCAACATTAAGGACAAAATGTTCACTTGCTGCCTAATAATATCCAACCCACTAACAAGTGCCACGATGAGATAATCAGTGTTTTTCACTTCACCAGTCATAATGTCATAATGTAATGCCTGATCGGTGTATTTCTAGATCACATTGTAGATCACACGTTAGTAACGGAGGAGCGAGTGTCATATCATAATCAAAGATCTATCAGAAGAGCTAAGGTTCGCCAAATCACAATCGTTTCGCTACCAAATCTGATTTTCAAATAAAAAGCTATTCGTCAACGTTTGATTGATTTGGTACATTTGGACAACGACTTCATTCATCTCTTCAATTAATCTAAATAAAAGTACCGGCGTTAATAAAAAAAAATAATTTCACATGAAATTAGAAAAAATACATAAAAAAAGGTTTTCCAAAATCTAAAGTATCACTGAGATTGCTTTAATTAGAACAGATTGATTCATCTGTTCGTGCACCAATCAATCCTCTTGCCCTTGCACTGATATGTATTAACAGGCCTGGAGCAAAGTGTGTGATATGAATGCAAATTAAACAATTAAGCATAGGTTTCTGAGCCTGATTAATATTTTGTTCTGACATCGGTCTGTTATGTCTGGCATTTTGAGCTTATTTTGACTTTTAGCAGCATCGCGGCGCTTAAAAGGAAAATCCACCCTGAACGACGTACGTTTTCAGTCTTTTACCAATGTTATAACAGATTCGAATGAACCTCTCGGCTGACTTCTTTGTATTTACTTTCGCAGTAATTTCTTTACATACAAGTTTCAGCATTAGCATTGTCTGGTGCAGCAGAACTTTCTAGACTGCCAACTGGCTGAGCTGATTCTGAATCCATTTAATCCTTGTTGGAATTTTTTTTACCGTTACTGGAAAATTGGCAAGTAAAATAAAAACAAAAAAAACGCTCTTTTTGGGAGCAAATCCTGTCATCCCTTTTGTCACTTCTGTTAAATCGCCACTTTTACCACATATCGATGTACAAGCATAAAGAAGCCAACTCAACCCTATTTAACACTTTTGGAATAAAATTGGAACACTGACTGCACCCCAGGAATCTTCACCTACATCAGTACCTGACAACTAACGCCCTTGTGGTTGAATGAGCACAAATCTCCACACCCACACTCCAAATTCAAGTGGATGGGGACATGTGGAGTAATATGCTCAAAAAGCACATCCGAAGCATATGGTCTGGTGTCCACAAACGTTTGCCCATATAGTGTGTATAAAATGTTATGTTATAACAGCAGCATAAATCAAAACGAATAATTTCAAGGGCTTGGAAGAGAAGGAGTGACTTTAGCTCGTCACACACTGTTGGATTAGAACTCTACTGTCAGGTTCCCCGATTGCTCCAAACAGGAAAGTGTACCTTAGTATTGAATCTGAGCAACAACAAATTTACCAAGATGAGTTAAACTAATGCTTTTGAAACAAAACAAACCTAACGGATCACTTGAGCTCCACAAAATGTTTGTAAACCATTTAACATCAACTTAATCCAAAAGTGCAATTTTACTACTGGTTCCCAGTTCAGTAGTGCTTTTCCTGCAAGTAATCTTTCATTTTGTTTGGTAAAGGTAGTTTCTGAATCAGGTCAATCCGCGTGTACTGTCGAATAACGAACCGGCACAAGTACTGCAGCGAACGCACTTGCATGAAACGAGACACGGGATTGGTCAACCGGACCGGGTATGTCGCGGATCCCGGCTGGCGCGATCTGGAGTAACAGAACGCGCCGCTTTCGGAGTCTTTAATAGAGTGCTCGATGAGGTCGACGATGGACGTGTGACCCTCGACATCGGGCTGTTCGTAAAAGCTGAACCTTCCATTCGAGTGTTCGATCCTGGTGTGGAGAGTCTTGCCTTGCGAGCGAAAGCTCAAACTGAGGAGATAGCGATCGTCCGAGCTATCTCGCACCAGAAAAGAACCGTCGGAAAGGTCAAGGAGTTTGTCCTCGGCTTCCCATCTTGTTATGGGTCCCCAGTACCAACCCTGCTTAGCCAACTTCTTCAGCTCTTCAGTGAGGCTTGTGACAACCATTGGTCCACTGCTTTGTACTGAATCGTATACCCTGCTGACACCGGGAGCAAAATTTGGGTCGAAATTTAGATGGTGCCTCATTCTTTCGGCAACGTGCGAATCGGCACCACCGTATCCGGAATAGGTTCTTGGGATTTCGCCAGCGGAAACCGGAGAAAGTGAGGGTGAGAGTGAAGGAGCTTCGGATCCCGAATTCATTCCTGGAGTACCAAGCACATTCCCATTCATGGACTGATCCATGAGAATATCCGAAGTTAAAAGATCATGGTGGACATGGCCTTGATCCACATTCAATGATTCGTCATTGACTTGTTCCATTACCTCGATTGGTGAGGTGCCATCCAAGCACAACGAGTGGGATGATTCGGGGTACATTCCCTCATCTAAAGGCATGGTGTACTGGATGTAGTCCTGAGGGCTCAGTCCGATAACTACAGGCACATGTTCTTCCATGTTTAAATGCAAGTCACTGTTTGGGGGCTCCAAATTCTTCATAGATTCACTTCGATCGTCAAAAAGTCCCTCCATTTGGATGTCATGGAATTCTCTTCTGACGCCGTTAAGGGACGGACTGGAGCTTGGTGTGTGAACCATGGCTTTTACCTTCACCTCCATCTTAATACAGGCTTCCTCAGGGTCGACAGGTCTTATGGGCCAGGGGGACGGGCTGTAATGATGACTCCGCAGAGAAGCTGATCTTAAAGGGCGCTGGGTTTTGGCTTCGTTAAAGCTTATGGGGACCGAAGAGGACGAGAACGTGTCGTCATCGTCTCCCAAGCCCACTGAGGCTGACCCTCCTTTACTTTTAGGTTTCTGCTTGGAGGAAAGTCTTCTTTTTAAAGTCCCCATCAGACTTTCACTCTTTGATCTGTTCTTGTGGGCCTCAAGTCCTCACCATGGAGGTCGCAAGCTAGCTCTTTGGTGTAACAATTTCCAAAAAGAGAATCGTCTTTCGTGAACTCGGGGGTCAACGACGGCTTTTGGAGCATCACAAATTCTCCATCCTCTTTGCCCTTGATGTTAAACGACTTTCGGAACGTCTTAAGGCTGAACGTCTTCTTCATTCTGATGTTTCCACGGCATGGGAGGTGATAGTCAATGGTTACTATCCTTCCATGTGACTGGGAAAGGCTGATCACAACACTGTAATCCTCCTCATCTGTAAGGATAAAAAAAATAAAAACATGGTAAATGTGTGAATGCACTGAGCAAATCTTTCCTGTCTAAATTCCTCTTGCTGTTTCTCAATTCTACTATCAGTCCTAAATAGTATCCAAAATTGGAATTAGTGTGTCACAAAGTATAGCATGTTAAAAAAGGTATATTATTTCCTGTAGTGTTAATCCTTGGGCACTTTATGAGCTAATATTCCCCACAGCTGCCAACAACAGAAGTATTGTAACCATTTTCCTTGCCAAATTCAACATGCAAACATTGTGGACAAGTGTAAACTCAGTAAAGTGTTTTTAGTATTGTGTATAGAACTTGTATAGAACAGTAGTATAGTATAAGAACACTGTCCAGTATTTTATCTTTTATCTCATAAAGTGAATGGCAGGATGATGCAATAAAAAGAAAAAAAAAAAAATATATATATATATATATATATATATATATATATATATATATATATATATTTATATTTATATATATATAAAATATACACTTTTTTTAATGTAACTAGACAAAAACATTCTTCTGCTATGTTACAGTACTTGCATACTACACATATGGACTTGTATGTCATCACAAACAAAAAAGAACATATTTATAGTACATAGTATAAGTAGGTGATTTGTGACGCTACATATATAATTCCTAACTCATTTAAACACTCATTAAGACACTTAAAAAATGTGCATTTTAAAACTTACAAAATTAAAAAAATAGAAAAGGAAGTTAAAGGCCATGTTCACACTAATACGTTTATGCTAAAAAAAGAAAAACTTGTATTTATATATACACACACACACATACATATATACACACATATATATATATATATATATATATATATATATATATATATATATATATATATATACACACACACACACACACACACACATAGATATACATATACATATATACACACACACACATACACACATTAACACAGACTTCAACACACTAGAATTAGCTTTGTTGTGCCTGCTAGTTTGTTAGCCAGGTAGCATATATACTATTGACTACGCAAAATTGGCAATAAGAAGAATATTTTTCCAAACTGAAGCTAAATTATTTCATTAAAATTGTCCCTTTATTTACCTGTTATAGCACTGCAATGAACCTCTCACTCATGTAGCTTTAAGCTAGGTATGGGCCTAACTAAACAAAGCTCTCTTAGCATGGACCAGGCCTACACATTCAGCCCTAAAAATACATTTATTAAACCAACAGCTGTCGTGGTGGTGTTGTAGGATCATTATTTTTAAATATATTTATTAATTACAGCGTAAATATTTTTTTTCTGTTTATTGGAAATACTAACGTGGAGATGCTAACGAAGCTAGCAGACACTAACAAAGTCAAAACAGGGGATTCTGAGCTAAACTGTGGATAAACACCAAACAAACAAATAACTAAACAAATAAAGAAACAGAAACAAACGCACCTCTGGAGTTTCTAGAGTAAAATATGATTTGTTGTATTTTTAAACGCCCTTTTCAGGCAGGACTGGTGTGTTAGCTAACACGCTAACTTCTGTGCTAAGTCGCTAACTGAGCTAACTATAGAGTATGAACGTGCCGTGGTGGGACTCTTACACTCTTACTGTTCTGCATGATAGTCTGAGGATGTGCTGTGTGCTGAGTGAGCCTCAGTCCGGCGTTATAACGCGTCTTTCTGCCTTTATAACGTTTCTTTAAGCAGCTTATAATCGGGCTAAAGCTAAAGGAAATTATCTGCCGTTTCTTCCTTTCTTGGTGGCTCTGCTGTTTTGCTCCTTCCTCTTCAGGTTGCCAGATTGAATCAGATATAAACGTTTCCACTGAGACGATTCAATCTGTAGCGGGATGTCACGATACACTCCGGGTACACGCGATACGATACCTTACAATACGATTATATATTTTTTTTAACTGAACAATTTTTTAATATTTTAAATATTATTTAAAAAATACTGAACGTTTGTAATGTCTATCATAAACAACTAAAACTATAAAAATAATGTAATAAATAATACAAGATCATCATAAAGACAAATAATTTTGTAAATAAAATGTATTACACCAAATTAATTATTTAGTTTATTAAATATATAAAATTTAACGTTTTAATTAAGTGAGAAATAAATGTTTTTGGTGTATTAAATATTAATGGATGTAGGAAATAATTATATTATGAACAGAGCGTGTGAAAAGTTTGGAAACACTATGGTGAGTTCATTCACTATAGTCATTCTTCGATTTTTAAACACATGCGTATTTCTGTTTCTAGAAATGGACAGTGGATGTCTGCAAGAATGGTCTGTGGAGTCCAAATTTGTCATTTGTGGCTCTAAAACATTTTCAACTGAATGTTTAGAGAAATGAACTGTCAGAATGCCAAGATTGTGTAAAACTGGTATTCGTGATAGGGAGGATTTTTCAATGCAAATAAAGTGTAACATCTGTACATTTATATATTCATTTATTCAAAGTAAATCTTCATTCTGTTTCATTGAATAGTTTGTTGCATTGAAACAAAAGGAGATACATGTGTCTCTCAAAAACCATAAGTGTTTCCAAACTTTTGCAAGACACTATAAAATAATACATTAATTATCAATATTTAATTTAATAAGAAATCTGCTTGTTTGTAATATTAAATAATTTTTCATTATGATTGGTTGATACGTGTCTACATTTCTTCATTATTGTTGGTCTTGTTATTATTATTATAATTGAGAAATTATGATTTTAAGCCCATAAATTGATACAGAAGAATATAATAAGTGAAAACATTCAATGCTTTATGTACTAAGCTGTGAATCATTTCACTAATTTTATTAAGAAGGCACCTCCCCAGTGGGACTGTACTTCTTATATCTTTAATATTAATCATACAAAAATAACAGGCTAAGTATGAAATAAATATAGGTATAGGCAAATAAAACCTTTGCTTATCTTAACTTTTAAATTAAGTTGTTTTGTGTTTATTAACCGATAAAATACTATCTGTTTCTTGCTTGATTTCTTCATTATTTGTATGAAAATGTCCTGTTAGTCTTGTTTAGAGAGTGCGGATTTTACACATTGTAGGACTCTGAAATAAATGTAATATGTGGTAGTTACTTAATATTGTTACGTCAGAATATTTGTTATAAATCCCAATGTGATAGCAAGTGGCACAATAGGAAGTGACTCCAACCAATCTGGCCACCCAGTGTCCCTCATCCACTCCTTTGTTGATGTTGATGATAGAAGCAGATAGAAATTCTTCATACCACATGTGTTCCAATGTTTTTGGATGATAATAATAATAATAATAATAATAATAATAATAATAATAATCAGCAGCAGCAGCAGCATCATCACCGCCATCATCATCATTATCATTAACACCTACAAATGTAAAATTAAGTACAGCTCAGAAGCTAGTACAAATAATTCAGACGTCAATAAAGCTATTGTGACGTAATATATTTCACTAATAATCACAGATCACTAATATGACCATATCACCATATCTGAAATTTAAATAGGACAATTCCAATGAGGGGAAAAAAGCAACAAGGAAAGTGCATTGCACAATTCTGGAATGTATTTATTACACTGATTCTAATTCGTTTTGTAATAAATGCGTTCCGTTATTGTTGCCGTTTATTGTCTAGCAGCTGCTGTGATAAGAAAAAGGATTAGACAATTACAATGGAAAGTATTTTGGTATTTATGTATGAAAGTCTCTCTTTAGATAAGCTACACTGTAAGCACAGAGGCGTGGAGGGGTGGGCAAGCAGCCTGCTGGGGCTTACTGTCAAAAGAAAAGTAGTAAGATTTATAATCTATAGTACAGTGTTATATAGTTTCATACTTAATAGCATCTAGTGACTAAGTGGTCTGGACAACCAGGGAAAGTTCAGTACTTCAGAGAAGAGTCTTCCTGCAGAACTTCCATGTATTGTCCATGAGATGTTGAGTCAATCTGAGGCATGCTAGTGTCTGCAAAAGAACCTGGTACAGAAGAAGTTTTCATGATTATAATGAATAGACAATTGGTGACATCCAGATGAAAACGGGTTCCCTTTTTTGGTTCCTCTCAAGGATTCTTCCTCTTACCATCTCATTGAGTTTTTTTCCTTGCCACTGTCACCTTATAGGCAATAGCATATAAAATGTATATTTTATAACCTATTTATCTCTGTTAAGCCGCTTTGGGACGATATTCATTGTTAAAGAGCTACACAAATAAAACTGAATTGAATTCAAATTGAACTAAATGAATAAGTTTAAGTAACAAGTAATAGGAATAAAGTACATTTTTGCCTTTGTAAGCAAGTGTCAGGGTGTCAGAAGTAGGCACTTACAGAGAGACAATGTAGCCAGCTTTGCAATAAATAAAAGGATGCAGAAAAATATGTTAAAATGTAAAACTATTTATGCAAGTTACAGAGATCTGAGGAAAAGCAATTCGCAGTAATATAACTTGACACCCCTGAGCAAGCCTTACCATGACTGAAGACTGAAATTCCCATATTTGTCTAACGTTGCAAAGAAGAATGCTGTATGACCTGAGTAAGGCTCGCAATATGGGTTGAGAATGATAGTTTTACCGAATTTTCATGCCATGTAATGTGGTGTGATGGGAGTTCTAAACGGATTCTTAGTCTGACTGGAATTTAGTTTCAGGTGATGAGCTGCCATTCGTGACAAGATGTCTGCCAGACATGCTGAGATATGTTCATTGTCATCAGCATACCAGTGCAATTGAAGCATGTGAGGATATTACCTCACTAAAAATGAAGATATACAGAAACAATAGCAGAGGACCCAACACTGAGCCTTGTGGCACACCAAGTCTCCAATCATCACACAATGAAATATACACTGATCGGGTATAACATCATGACATTATAACATTATGACCCATGAAGAGAATTACACTGATTATCTTTTCACTGTGGCACATGTTAGTGGGTGGGATATATTAGGTAGCAAGTGAACATTTGTCCTCAAATTTGACGTGTTAGAAGCAGGATAAATGGGCAAGCATAAGGATTTGAGAGAGTTTAACAAGGGCCAAATTGTGATGGCTAGATGACTGGGTCAGAGCTTCTCCAAAACTGCAGCTCTTATGGAATGTTCTAGTCTGCAGTGGTCAGTATCTATCAAAAGTGGTCCAAGGAAGTAACAGTGGTGAACTGGCGACAGGGTCACGGCTTATTGATGCACGTGGAAAGGCGATGGCTGGTCCAACAGACGAGCTCCTGTAGCTCAAATTACTAAAACCGTTAATGCTTTTAATGCTCAACTGGTCAGGACTGTTTTGGCAGCAAAATGGGGATCAACACAATATTAGGCGGGTGGTCACAAAGTTATGCCTGATCAATATATATCAATATGCAAATCTTGTATTGCCTGCATTCGTATTTAAATGTAGATTTAGTAATGAATTACATTTAACTATATGCAGAAACATTAAGAATCCTCTGTTCATACATTATTGAGATTTCACACCAATAGACATAAAGCAATAGCCTCAACACATACGCTGATGATAAAACACACACACACACACACACACACACACACACACACACACACACACACACACACACACAAACATGAAAATCCACACAGGGGATTATTTGTCTTACCTCAAGAAGAAGCCAAAGGAGGGAGACACGATTTGTTCAGCATGTCCAGAGCATCACTCACACTGATTTACTACCTCAAAGTGACAGTTTGTGCCAATGGCAAGGTAATCAGAGGTCCCTGCATGAATTCAAGAAAACTCAGAACCTTAGAGCAGAAAATGTGTATTATTGGCACGTCAGGCAGAAATTGTAAGGTTCAGACCATTCTGATTCTTCTTGTCCTTTCATCGGGGGTGGAATGATGTTCAGTGATGCTTCAGCTTTTTCTGATCCTTCACACTTCCCTTTGCATCTACATAGTATTTACTGGGTGACTATCTTTCCAAATTATGACCATAAAACTAATATCAGATGTTTCTATGCTACAAACGAATATGAAGAATGGCACATATGCCTTATAATCCCCAAAAAGCAAACATTCACCTGAATAACATTTTCCTCTTTGCATTTTCGTCTGGTCAAAGGTGTATATAAATACAGACAGTTTTACCAACCTTTCTATCTTCATATAAAAGTATGCACAAGGCAGTTTCTGAATTATTAAAGGGCAGTTTGCAGGCTACGGATATCATAAAAACGCCCTTTTTTCTTTTTTGTGTGTGTGTAGTATCAACTTAAACTTGAACTTGGTGCCTATAATCAGATACTGGAAACATGAAGGGAGAGAAAATGAGGCTGCATCACTCCTCCGAGCCCTTGTACCCTCTTTAGGGCCCTTAAGGCGTCCGACAGACTTTGCATTAATTACACCTGAAGCAGATGGAGTCCTATCAAGTCATACAGAAGTAAATGAGTCAGCTGCTGTGCGACCTGAATATAGAACGCTAATTATATTTTTAATTTAATGAATTCATTTGATTTCTATATTTCTTATCGTGTTTTTTATGTTTTGCCTCATGATAGCAATTGATAGAGAAGAGTAAACGATAACCTACTTTTTCAATTAAATGCCTTCTGTTTTAATACAGTACAGTGTCAAGTAGTTGCTAAAGTTGCTTGGATAAGAGTGCAAGGTTTGTCGTTTTTGTGTAAACCAGCTTTTACGCCCATGCATAAGATTTAAAACCTTATACATAGGCCATACTTTTAGATTTATGCAATCCTAACCAATATTAAAAATGTGAGAGACCCATCTGTAAATTGTAACATTTTGACATGATTGTATAATAGGATTTGCATGGAATAAAGCACTACATACTTTCAGATTATGTTCATGATTTTGGGATGTGTTCAACAAACATTTTGAATATATACAGAATATTCACTTTGGTAAGATGACAAGCCAGTGGAGGCAGTGTGACTCTTTGGGCAATGTTCTGTTGGGAAACCTTGGGTCCTGCAGTGGTGGACAAGGTAACAAACCATGTACTTGAGATAAAGTAGAGATACACTGGGTAAAATATGACTCAATTAAAAGTAATAGAACTCCCTTTAAACATTCACTTGAGTAAAAGTTTTTGCCTTCAAATGTACTTAAGTGTCCAATATATTATAATTTATTATGGCTATCATTTTTCTATTATAATTTTTGTCACAAAACTCATGCTTAATCAACTCAGTTTATGTGAAAAGACTCTAATGTTACTCTCAGCTCACCAATCTATTAATAAAATTATATTAATGAGTCTAAAACTGATATCTATTAAAATCATCATAAGCCCAAAACCTTCTTTTCAACAAATTTTAAAAAATCGCACAAATAAGGCTACAGGTGTTGTGGCAAGTTCGAGTCAGGAATGACTGATTTCACAAAATGTAGTTGAGTAAAAAAAGAGGATATTTGATTTTGGGATGTAGTGAAGTTAAAGTAAAAGTCTCCTCAAATGGAAAAACTTCAATAAAGTACAGATACGCAAAAAAGCTACTTAAATACGGTAATGGATTACATTTACTTTATTACTGTCCACCACTGTTCATTTGAATGTTGACATGGCCCAATAACAGTGTTCTAATTCAACAAAATAATGCGCCCTGACACACTGCAAAAATAGTATATTAATGGATTGAGGAACAAGATAAGGACTTCAAATCCCTCCAGATCTCAGTCTGCATCTGTAAATGTGTTGGACAACAAAACCAATACACAGAGACAACATTTTGCATCTCACAGGATCGTTTGATAATTTTGGTACCAGATAGCATATAAGTTAATGCCTCATCAAGTCAAGGTTGTTTTGGTGACACCAGTGGGACACAATATCAGCAGATAGATCTACTGTCAGGAAAGCAGGGGACACGGAGCACAGCCAGATTATTCTGTCAGAGACTCTGGGTGACTAGGTGAGTGAGGACCCAAATGCAGGATGCGACAGGGTTAAGGAGAAAACAGGCTTTAATATGAAAAGTGGAGCAAAGGGGGAAAGGAAAAAACACAGTCCAAAAACAGTCCAGGGTCAAAACACAGGCAAACAGGGGGATACAGGGAAGACAAAAACAAAACCGTAAAAACAGTCCGACAAATCAAAGCCAGCAAACTGAGCAATACAGGAGGGGCAGAAACACATAACAAAAACCAGTCCAGAGTTTAAAACCAGAGGCAGAGCAGAACAGGGGTCAGGATCAGGATCAGGATCTGGAATGGGAAAAGGAACAGGAACAGAATCCAGAGCAGGAGGGTAGCATGAATAATCCCAGAGACTATAGGAAGCCGGTGAGATCATCTAGCCTCAAGCTAAAGTCTTGTGTGTCCTTAAATACCGGGAGGCATGGGAAAAATGGCAAGATGGTCGCCCACCCGGAAGTGCACACCACGGAACCGGAAGTGCCTGACATCTACAGTAATGTAATGCTTAATGAATATATGTACAGTGTCCAAAAACCTCTATTTTAAGTGCCACCAAGCAACACTGATCAGGTTATTTGTCTACACCCAAACTAAAATTAGAACCTCTTAAACCTCAGTTGTGCCATTATGACCTCAGAAAGAACAATTTGGATCAATGCTCCATTTGAAGTCATATGCACACAGTTATGAAGCACCCGCCTTCACAACATGCATGCTGAGAGAAAGATAATAAGGGATAGGGAAGTCCACTAGTTTGATGTTGGCTTGAACAACATCATAGACCATATGGGTACAACAGCACATAGTGACATACATATTGACTCAGGTGTTAGACGAGAAATTCAATTCATACACACTTTTGCCATGTTTTATGGAGCTAGCACACACATGACATTGATGTACTGTATATTATATTACCAGAAAGTATGGTATGTGCTTTTTAAGAACTGCATTCTACATTTAGTCCTAATTTGCTTTTTTGTTTTGTACTGTTGTACTGATTTTGTACTGTGGTTGTAAAGCCATAAGGGTGTTAGTAAAATCAGGAACTGATTTATGATGATGATGACAGGCCTGGGGTACAGTCAGTGTTCCAATTCATTCTAAATATGTTTAATAAGCTTAAGGTCAGAGCTCTAGAGCAGGCCACTCAAGATCTTTCGAACCAATTTATATAAAGCATATCTTCATGGAGTTTGCTTTGTGCACAAAAGCATTGGAGCAGGTTTGGGTCTACTAGTTTAACTAAAGGGAACATTTTATGATACTGCATCCAAAGAAATCCTTTACAATAGTGTGCCTTCAGCTTTGTGATAACAGTTTGGGAAAGAACCATGTGTCCCGATATTTTTGTCACTATAGTGTATTTTGTATGTTGATGTATTATATAATGCATTGTTTTGCAGTTCAGTCTATCCCAGTTGACTTCAGTCAATATTACACTATAGGGCTGGCAAATATGATCTCATATATTAAATATTTATAATAATAATAATAATAATAATAATAATAATAATAATAATAATTAAGGTTGCTAATAATTCTGAAGTGGATTGTCTGACTGGCTGATCAATTTCCTCAAGCTCCATTCAATAATATTCCAACATTCTTTCTAAAAAAACCACCACAGTATAACAAGGTAGACCGGTCCATGAACCTGGTATGTTTTCGACAGTGCATTTGGACAAAAGGACAAGAAACCAACAAGTAAAAAAAATGAACACCAAAATAACTCAAAAGGCCTGAGGGTCATTTTGCCGAAACACACTGCCGCCCGAGGAGACGTCTCGCTGAGAAAGTGCGTCTCGCTGCGAGAAATGCACTGATTTTTTTTTTTACAATGATTTTTGGCATGAGAGGGTAAAGCTATGAGTCATGCAGTAGTTTTTGCGGACACACACAGGTGCTGCACATTTCCTGTGAACCAAGTGATGTGAATGAGTGATTTCAGATCAAGTTTGATTACCAGGACAGGCTTTCACACAGAGAAAAAAGATTTACGATTCGAACCCTCTCACACACACCGTGTTATATTGGCAGCAGTCTCAAACTGGAACAGAGCAAGCACAAAGTTGCAATTTTTTATTCACCATGTCTGTGACATATGTGTGATTACCATGGATGGGACATTGGACATGTTTTCTCCTGTACTGAGAAAAGAACAGATCATTTGAGGAATCCAAAGTCGGAGGCAAGACGAATTTTTGTTTAATTCAGAAATGTAATTATATGCTAATAATAAAGGTCTTATTATGTGAAGCAATCAAGAAACAACTCAACCGTTAAAGCTTTCTAAATAATTGTGCATAATCACAAATCTCAGTTATACAGATTTTCCAAATATACAAATTTACCTCTCAGACTATTTTGTGTAAGATTCGATTTCTTTTTCTCAGTTTCTCATTCATTCATTCATTCATTCATTCATTCCATTATCTTTAGAAAGAGCTTTATGCTAGTCATGGTTGTGACCTGATTAAGATGCTACCCACACACAAATTTCCACACTCATTCACACCTAATTTAGCTCATGTAGTTTTCAGGAGGTAGGAGGAAACCAGAGCACCTGGAGGAAATACTCAAGGACATGAGGAGAAAGGTAGTTATATGACCCAAGCTCAACGCTAACTAGAGGCCCTGGAGCTGTGAAACACCAACAAGCCAGTGCACCACTATGCTACCTATGCTAACTTTCATAACAGAAACATAATGAGCGCATGAAGTGATTAGACTTGATTGTGATTAATAACGTGTTCCTCGGACGCAATCAAGACGTAAAAGCTACGTTTAAAATGACCAACTGACATTTCACTATATTGGGTGTAAAATGTCACCATATAAGCTTTTTCTACCTACATGGCTAATACCTGACACACATCTGGCTATATTGATTGCTGTAAGATTAGCACTATCCACACTGTCGTTATTTCAGTAGAAATGACTGCAGTATCAGTGTCTGAAAAAATGGCTCTTAGATCAGAAAGGATATGCCAGTATTGATCCCCAATAAAGACAAATATCTGTGTGTAAACCATCAGAGACTGGTGTTGGGCTGCCATTTTTAATCACTGATAGATGTACAGTGCAAATGTCAAGGGTGTACAGTTTGTCTTTACAATAACATATGAAATGAGAAACTTGCTATATTTTAGATGATTGATAGTTTTCAAGTGAAAGATTTATTTCGTTTTTTATTTTTAGACCATTCAGGCAACATCTAGGCATCATCTAGGCATCTATTTATCAGCTAAGCCTGAGGCAACTTTGAAAATGCTGTTTGCCTCAGTTGCTAAAGAAGAACGAATGAGAGAAATAGTAGCGCTGTTGTCTATTTATTTTAAGGCGGTAAATGTTAATGAAGACGTGAGCGTTGTGGCTTGCATTACTGCAACAGCGATTCCAATGTCACTAGCATTAAACAACGCTGCTTGAAGTGACATGACATGGCTAGTCTTCACAAGCTTTCATGAATAGCTACCGCATCATCCGTTCTCATGAGCTTCGTTTTTTTTCTGGCAAACTTTCCTTTTTTTTACAACCGATAATTGCACGTGACTATTACAATAGAGATCTTGTACACTTACAGTAATCTATTTTTTTTTTTTTTTTTTTGCTAGAATAGCATTGGTATAAATTTGAAAGCTTTGCATTTCACAAACCAAAACAATAACAAACTGGTTAACACAACTCTTATTTATTTATTTATTTATTTATTTATTTATTTATTTATTTATTTATTTATTTATTTTCTTCCTCACTGACTGAGTAAAGGTGTTTTACAGTTTTTCCAAGCAGCTTTATTATTTTATAATATAATATAATATAATATAATATAATATAATATGTTAATAAAAGTATTTTTAATGCCAATGTATTTATATTATAACAATTAAAAGGTGATACATGCTAAATAATTCATAGTACTAATAATACTAATGACTAAATAAAAATATATTATAAAAATATTTATTATAAAAATGTTTAATGTATTAATAACAACATTAATGATGATTATAATAATTTGAAAACGAATAATAATTGTAATAAATATTGATAATATTTTATAGTATTTATAATAATATTAATATATTAATAACAACAGAAAATCAGGATATAATTGTTTAAATATTATTGTATTAATATTAATAATGTTAATAAATTAATACAAAGAACAATGATGATGCTAATAATAATAATAGTGATAATGATGATGGTGTTTTATTTATTTATGTATTTATGTATTTATATAAAAAGCTTTAGGAGAATGGTTGTGTATAAAACAGCAGTTTATTTTAGTATTAAAGGGAGTAAAAGTTTTGGCCCCTGAGCGCGCGCATCACTGTCCTGTCTCTGATCTTCCAACTGTCACTCCACCTTTCAAGGCTGGCACTGCGTGAATCCAGAATTACCATGTAGTGTACTGTGTAGGGCGCAGAAACTCCTATTGAATTGCTTACTATGTAGTGCACTGAAATAGGGGATAGTAGACATTCAGGATACAGCCAGCTCAACAGTTTATTCCAGAGCCGGAAGTAGTTAAAACTGGCGCCGTGGTTAAAAAACAAAGCCGCGTCCACGCTGTTCAACGCGGTAGGAGGTTAAAGCGGAAACATGGGCGGCCTGGAAATACTATAGACCCTCATATAATTCATTACAACTAACTTTACAATGGAAGTTTCATCTCTTATTAAAAAGCTCGGTAAGTGGACGCCTGTGCTCGAGCTAATGTTTAGTACTAAAGCTAGCCGAGGTTAGCCATGAAGTTTTGACAGATCATGAACATGCTCCCAAATAAATAATAATAATAATAATAATAATAATAAATATATATATTTTTTTATTAGTTTGCAAAGTCTGTTTTTTTTTGTGCTCCCAGTTTTTTCTGACATTTGTATATTAATGCTGCACTTTTAAAAATTTAGCAAGTTAGCTTCCTTCAACCCATTCTTAACACCTTACAGACTCTATTTCTTTAAAGTTATATAAACTAGAAATTAATTTTAGTTTCAAAAATAATAAACTAATATTTTTTGTGTTATTATACAGTATTGTCGTTATCCAGCTTACTGCTTTAAATAAATTTGGTTGCCATGGTGATTTCTTACCGTTAGAAATAACGCTCACTAGAGTTGTTTTACGAAATAAATAGATAATAAATAATGATTTAGAGTGAATATTTCGGATAGTTTGAAAATGTCCTTCAAAAAATAAAACCATTTTTTTGTTTGTTGTCACGTGTAAAGTCTAAAAATTGAGTAAATGCCTTTTAACGTCCTACTGGCGTAAACATGAATATTCATTAGTATGTTAATTAGACACGCCCCCAGTTTACCTTTTCAATAATAGTCTGTAGCAGGGGCGGCCTAAACTTTTTTCCTATGAAGGGTAAAAAAGTAAATGTAATTATTAGATAGATAGATAGATAGATAGATAGATAGATAGATAGATAGATAGATAGATAGAAAACTCTGTAACCTGCTTAACTAATGCAGATTTATTTTAAAAGTTCAGGTTCAGTGAAACTTCTGGAACAATGAGAAACAATCCTATTTATAATCCAGTTAAATGCCTAATACAGATATTCAATGACCACTAATGAGAGACATGAATCTTGTCCGTATTTTTTTAAAAGTCTTTCCGAATGGCAAGCCCCCAGTCTAAATTGGGTGTAAAGGAAAAGTCACCCTGAAACATAATAAATGTGTTTATATAAAAGTATTTGAGGGTTTTCAGTGATTGTGGTGTTAATTTGTGCTTAATTTTTTTTTATGATTTCTTGTTGTTGTTGTGATGCCAACTCATAATAATGCTGATACGGTAGATTTAATACGAGAAAAGATTGTCAATTTGATTGATTTTCAGTGTTTATTTCCTGATTTTTATTTTTTTTAAGCTTTTGTTTGTTTTTGTTGAAACCTCTTTATCTGACCTTACGGTGCATTTTAACATTGGCATCCTATATTGAGTTTCTTATACAATGCTGTTTCGACAGTGCTGTGGGGTTTAGCCCTCACATACATTCCATGGAAAAAGAGCGATGCAGTAGCGCTTTCCTTTAGTCCAGTGGTCCCCAACCTTTTTTGCCCCACGGACCGGATTAATCTCAGACAATATTTTTACGGACCGGACTTTAAGATGTGGCGGATAAATACAACAAAATAAAATGATACGACCGGCATAAAAACTGGTATTTTCTAAATATAATAATAAACGTGAATAATGTATTATGTTACCTGCTGCAGCCTCTTTAAGAAGGTAGCAGATGTTGGTAAGACATGTGACCGAGGCATCATGACATGCATCAAGAGTGAGTCATAGACAGATGTGGCGGAGAAAATCCAGAAATTTTCCAAAAGAACTCATTGTTCAGAATCAGATAATAAATTAAACGGAAATAATTTAAGTTATGTATTCTTTCTGTGCGGCCCGGTACCAGTTGACCCACGGGATGGTGCCGGTGCCGTGGCCCGGGGGGTGGGGACCACTGCTTTAGTCGGTCCAATTCTCTCACCTCCTCGTCTGGACAATTCTAATACAGCTGAGAGTTTGTATGTTTGAGCTTTTGTTAATATGTGGAACATCACCAGAAAGTGCAGAGTTTTTTCTTTTCATAAGTCACCATTAAATACATTCTAATTCTGGTTTATTAGGACAACGACTAAGAATACAATAAGTCTAAAACTCTGTTGGGAGAGAAAATGGTTAGAAAGTGAGTTTATTTTGAATATATAAAAGAAGTGCAATACATCAAAGAGGTCTGTCTCTAGGCGTCATTTGAAGACCGCAAGAAACTCAGGTGGAAGACATCAGGTGGAATTTGTTTCAGAATAAAGATGAGTCTGGAAGCATGTCTTCCTTGTACCCTTGAGAATCTGAGGCAGCGTGATGCAGTGCAAGGTGTGATAAGATCTCTGAGGTGGAGCTCTGCTAGACTATTTTCAGGCTTGTAGGTGAGCATCAGGGTTTTAAATCCGATGCTGTAGCTACAGGATGCCTGTGGAGGTCACGTAGCAGTGTGGTGGTGTGGGAGAACCTTGGATCGGTAAAGACATGTCTTACGGCTGCATTCTGGAGCGGTTGCAGAGGTCGAATGTCTTTCAGAGGCAGACATCCCAAGAGCGAGTTGAAGTAGTTCAGTCTTGGGATGACGATCGATTAAACAAGCACTTGGGTGGCCCGTGTGGACAGAAACAGATGGATCCTCCGGATGGTGTATTAGTGATGCGAGAAGAAAAAGACCGCTGATTGTCCATGCTCGAAATCAGGGAGTTTACAGCAAAGCTAGCAAAGCAACAGACTTGCGAAAGACCTCACACACATTCCCAGATGAAATTGCTTGATAGTGTTTCAGGGTGATGTTTTCTTTCAGCTTAGGCAGTGTGTGCTGTCCATGCCTGAGTGCGAAATGCTCACGTAACACTCCGCACGTCACGTTAGGTGATCTCCCTCCAGGGCCGACTCGGTGGAGTTGCTGTTGTTATTATTGTTTTTCTTTCTCCCAGCTCACTCATTAGTGGAGATCCGAGTGCGCTCCCTGAGGAACATTGTCTCTAAGCTTCAGCTCAGCCTCGTCTCCCCCGCTGATCTTGTTCAGGAGCGGCAGCTCTTCATCAACCTGCTGCACTGGTTTAACTTCCCTGAAGTCCCGCTGCAGGAGGAAGTTTTGCAGCTCATTAACACACTCGCTACGGTACAGTATCACAAACGATCACACAAAACCACACAACAAGCGCGGCCTAAAATTCTGCCCGTATTCCGATAGTGCATGTAGATTTTTAGACCATAGCGTATTAAAATAAATAATCGTGACTTTCCAAAGTGAACATGAACTCCATCAGGATCATGGTTTTTTTTTTTCGCAGCGAATGTGGGTGATCCTAATAGTTTTGGTACAACGGATTACAAAACTCACGGTTTAGATCAGATTGTGTTTTTTGAGTCACGGATCGAATAATTTTTTGGATCAGCAAAAAATAAATGTGGAGACAAATATGTATTGCTTTCCATTTATTATAAGAAAAGTTACAGTAAGGAAATGCTCCCATAATTGCGATTTAAAACCTTTCAAGTTCTTCAGCTAGCGATTGTCGTCGACTGATTAGCACGACCCGTTCACGTGAACATGTGTACACACTCTGTGTACTTACGAAATGACTTGAAAAGCAATATTGGCAAGAAAAAAACCTGCCTTTCACCCTGCAAACGCTAAAGAATTAAGATTAATTTGCAAGAGAAAAAAAAAAAAAAAAGAACAGTTAATCCGCGGGTCACGTGCAGGCCAAACGAGTCGTGTTCAGTACGGATAGCACCAGATGAAGGTTAATTTTAAAGTAACCAACAGTTTAATATTTAACAGTTTGCAAATGACTCTTAATTATTTTCTAATTTAGTTATTAGGTGTTTGATAATGAAGGGCTTCTTTGCATCAGTAACACTGACTCAATAACAAACAAGTCATTCATAAGAATATAACTAATGGCACCTGAATTCATAGCAACTAGTTTCTAACAAATTAATTATTTAATTGTTAATCATAAATATAATATTTTATGTCAGGCAGTCATTCATACAGTGGAATGCAAAATCATGATCCTACTAAACAGCTACTTCATTTAGGGTACAGTATTTGGCAAACATTTATCTAGCAATCATTGGACACCTATTAGAAAGCTGGCAGCCTGCACGATCCTCTTCCATATGGAGAAATGTTCTGTTCTGATCTCAACAAGTCTGGCAAAATACTGAGTAGGCACCGATCAGAGGCCAAAATCCATATATTTGAAATACGTATTTAAAACATGTATCATAAATACTGACTATAAGAGTTGATTGTATGTAATGTTTAAAACTTGACCCACAAATGTAGATTGTCAGTCTGTCTTTGCTATCGTATGTTAAAGCACCCAACCGGAGCCCACATGCTTAGAGATGTAGGAGGAGTGGACTTTCTAACGCAGCTCTCGTCCAACGTTGACCCCGAGCTTCGAACTCTCACCGAAACCATCCTGGACCAGCTCTTCCACCTTCATATTAACTCACCGAGCACTCCCTCGAACCAGCAATCGAGCTCCTCTTTTCAGCCCGGTAAGCCTCTAACATTATGTTGATTTGCAGCACGGCATAAAAGAACGTCCTCCAAGAGCGCCACCTTAACAAAGAGTACCAGCAGCATCTCATTCACCATGCCAGTATAAAACTGATTTATGGCACCTCACCGAAGCTGTTTTTTAATATTCTCAGTGGAGGAGATGTCAGTTAGAGGATATTTCCAGCAAAACGCACCGAGCCAAGCAGATGCTGCACCGCCGCCCAGTGTATCAGGTACGTGCCCTCTGAAAAACCTCATATCAACTCATAAAATGATGCCATGGACGTTGGATGCAACTTTTAGTGTATTTTCCTTGGCTTTGCTTGTAGCTACACCATATCAACAAAGGTATAAACAGTATGTCTGTCTGAACCAAAGAAATAAAAGCGAATCTGTACCACATTGAATTGCATAAGCATCATATTTTTCATTGTATCGTATTGCATTGAATGGCATTGTGTTAAATCGAAAATGTATCATTATCTACTATATGGATGGATGGATGGATGGATGGATGGATGGATGGAACTTTATTGTCCTTGCAAAGAACAGGTACACAGCAACGAAATGCATTTTAGCATCTATCAGAAGTGTAAGTAGTAGCAATTGTGCAAATAAACAAGTGCAGAAAATTTGTAAATATGTACAGCAAATAAATATAAAGGCTATAGCAGTAAAAATGTGCAAAAGCCGTTAAGCAAGTACATTTAAGTATATATGCTTATATGCAGCTTGTATAGCAGTATAGATTTACTGTCCTCTGAAATGAACGCAACATGCAGCCGTTACTGTCTAAATAACTGGCAACAAATGTGAGCACCCCCTAAGTGATGACAGCTTTACGCCATTTAACCATGCAAAGACACACGTCCTATTCATCATGTTCATGTTTTTGTCTGCTTGGCAGTTAAAGAGCAGTTAAAATGTGGTGTTTTGTGTACAATTCTCTCATACTGACCACTGGATGTTCAACAAGGCACCTCATGGCAAAGACTCTCTGAGGATTTAAGAATGAGAATTGTCGCTCAACACAAAGATGCCGAGGCTATAATAAGTGGTGGTAGCATCATGGTCTGGGGCTGCATGAGTGCTGCGGGTCATTGGTAAACATGAATTCCAACATGTGACATTCTGAAGCAGAACATAATGCCCTCCCTTCAGAAACTTGGCTGAACGGAGGTTTTACAACATACCGCCAAGATGACAACTGCTTTGCTAAGAAAGCTGAAGGTGATGAAGTGGCCAAGTATGTCTCTAGACCTGAACATTATTAAGCACCTGTGGGGCATCCTTAAGCTGGTGGAGAAGCGCCATGTGTCTAACATCCAGCAGCTCGGTGATGTCTTTAAGGAGGAGTGGAAGAGGATGCCAGTAACAACCTCTGCAGCTCTGGTGAATTCCATGCCCAGGAGGATTAAGGCAGTGCAGGATAACAATAGTGCTCACACTAAATACTAATACACTAAATACACTAAATACTAAATACACATTGGACACAGTTTTGTTCACTTAGGGTGTACTCATTTTTGTTGCCAGTTATTTAGACAGTAATGGTTGTATGTTGAGTTATTTTATTAGGACATTAAATATCCTGCTATAAAAGCTGCACATTGACTAAATGTGCAAGTTTTATTTCTATAGTATTGTCTCACGAGAAGACTAAAATGGTTGCTGAAATGTACTCACTTTTGTGAGATACAGTATATGTAAAATATTATGCAAGATCTATGTAAGGCACAATATATGTAGAGAATGAGGGGTATATTAATTTGCAATATGTACTTTGTATGTACAACCGTACAGTGATTATACATAGTCTTTATGCAGTGTTCTAACGGTGCTGAAAGAATAGGGGCGACTCGTATCGCATCGGTAGCTGCTTCATACGTATCTTTAATGTCGTTGGCTATGCATTGTGATGTGAATCTATCGGCCGCAATTATGGAACTGCACATCCCTACCCTGTGCACAAAGCAAGCTCCTTGACTATATGCTTTACATGGGACATAGTTGAAAATCTGGAGTGGCCTGCTCTAGAGCTCGTAGCTCAAACCCTATTGGACTCTTTTGGAATGAATTGGAATGCTTACTGTGCCCCAGACCTTCTTATTCTACCCTAATACCTGAAGAGGCTTTCTTCCAGTGACCGTGTGTTTGTCCTGTAGATGGGGTGTACATATGAGCCTTATTGGCGTTTCACTGTGTAAAAGATTTTGGCAAAGTTTTCTTATTCTCCTCAAAGCGGCAAAAATGAGAGAAAGCGATGTTTCTTGTGCGACACGGTAAAAGGCACGAAGGTGCTTCAGGACGCACGAGGTGGCTTCAGGAGCACGTATGTGACAGATGGTGCATTATAGTAATGGTCTTCAGTGAGTTTCACTCAAAGCATGCAGCGTTCCAAGTCCAGTGTAGGACAGGGAGGCCTCAGGAGCACTTGCCCCAGGCGAGTCTGCAAGGAACTTACAAATGCGGTGTGCATGTATTTTTTATTTTTTTTATTCTTCCTATCCTTGATTTCCAGTCAGAGAGGCTTATCAATATTGCTGTCAGTCAGCCTTGGAGGCTTGACTCCGCTAATCCGCCTCGCAAACGCGCACATCCGCGGTGTGAAACTGGTCGGGGATTAGTTTCACACCTAAACTAGGTGTGGCATCACACTATAGCTGTGGTCGGGAACCTGTGGCTCACGAGCCACACGTGGCTCTTTGACAGAATTTACGTCGCTCTCCAGCTGTCTCCCTTCACTAACATTTTATTGTTTAAAAAAATACATATAACAGTCACCAGAAATCATCTCCCTACAGAAAAGACAATTACAATTCCCTTGTTTTACAGCAAATCAAAATGAATGAAAAGTCAGGTTACAATGAAATGACGTCGTTCCGACCAATGCGCATGCGGCACCGTGTTTAAGCTCCACCACACCAATAAACGGCAAACCACTTGCGTTTCCATGGGAAACTTGAGTGGTGATGGAGAAAAGAACAATTTTAGAGGAAAGTTTCAAAACGAGTGGACAGAAACATATGCTTTTATTGAAAACTCCGGTGCTGTCTGGTTTCCACCGAACGCATTTCCTCTGATTAAAAGAAAATCAAATGTTAAAAGACAATTTAAAATCTGACAGATGAGAGTTTAAACATTTGCAGGAAATTGAACCTGACCACTTATAGACCAGACTCAAAGCTATTAGCAGGACAACACAAACCCGAAGTCGCTCTAATTGCGAGTATCCTGAATATAGGGAAATGCGCTTTTTCCGTAACGGATGTGTAATGAAGCTTTATTTTATGAATGTTTGATGACAGCCCTTAAGTAATTTAAAAGCAATGGAAATATTTTTTGTTAACTTGTGTTGCTGCATATTTTGAGTTGTTTTTGGGCCTAAATAAAATTGTTATTGAACTGTCATTTCCTTAAAAATAGTAAAAAAAATTTCCCGAAAGTTTTTTTTTCTTAAAACATGCATTATCCAAAATTAAAACAGTGCTTTGTTCTTCACTCATGCACTTACTCAACATGTGTGGCAACATACTTCGAGTTATTTGACCTAAGTAAAATTGTTATTTAAATGTTATTTATTATAATAGTAAAATGTCTTTATTTTAAATACCTTTTTTGAAGAAAACAAAAAGAATGTATTAACGAGAATATTTTAAAATGTACTTTGTTCTTTATTCATGCACTTGCTCAACATGCAATGCTTTATATTTGTTTATTTTTGAGTTGGAAATAAATAAAGCTGTATTTTTTTTTTTTAGTAGTAATATATATATATTTTCAATGGCTCTTTAAAAAAACTTCATTCGGCAAAAAATAATTAAAAATGGCTCTTAGGCGAAAAAAGGTTCCCGACCCCTGCACTATAGCATAAAATAATAAAAACACAGTGCTGAAAAAATGTTTTGTGAATTTTGCTTCCAGACAGAAAGAATATATTTCAATGTAATCATTCTTCTCATCCAGGTATTTCCACAACATCCAAATAGAACAGCACCAACATTTTGTTTTTTTATTGTGCCAGAGTTTCCCATTAAAATGTAAAGTTTACTTAAAAAAAAGGTTTTGTTCTCAGGTCAAAACAATCACCTAAATATTACAGTATTAATCACCCATTTAAAAACATACAAGCTGGTAATGAAAATGGAAAATTTATGAAATCTTTCACATCCTTTTTATAAAACGAAAAAGAATGAATCGAAAAGATCTAATCCCCATTACCGGAGATTTTCCGAGGGATTTCCTATTCAGTCACGTTGTTATGTGAGAAAGTGTGCAATCTTCACAAAAAGCAACCAAGTGTAAAGCCTCAGAAATAAAGGGTTTGTAGTGAGCAGATAAAAATGATCTCATATAAAGTAAAAATTCATACCTTTATACCCAGTAAAAAAAAAATCAACAGACATCCCAGAATAAATATGCTCCTGTATGTATGCAGTGTGCCAAGCAAGCAAGCAAGTAATCAGACTGTACACAAATTTCAGGCAAACCCCACTCCTTGTCACGTTACAGCTTAATGGTATCAAAAAGTTCCGTAACTAATGGTGTTGGCTGGTGCTATTCTGACTACCACATCTGCGGTTTCATCATGAACAGCAAGTTAGATAAAGAGCAAGCGTGAAATTCTGTGTGAAAACGGGCAAATCTGCCACAGACGTTTGACATGACAGTTGTTTGCCAATGCTTTAACGAGTCGTTGGAGGTGTTTTGAGTGGCACGAGTGCTTAAAAAGCGCAAGAACGTCACTGGAAGACAACGAGAGATCAGGTAGACCTTCAACAAGCTTAACCCCTGAAAATGTCGAAACCATTCAGCAACCTGTGCACAATGATCTTTGGAGATTGGGATTCCTCGGGGGCTTCTGGTTTTCTTCTCTTGTATTCCTGCCCTACACTGGATAGAACACCTGATGCAATTGAATTTTAATTGTATAGCGCTTTGAAACAACGGATCTTATCACAGAGCAGTTTTACAGAAACAAATAGATTAGAAATATATATTTTTTTATATATTTTTTACTTAATATGCAAGTCCCAGGTGACTGTGGCAAGGAAAGACCCCTTAAATTGACATGAGAAAAAAGTTGTGATGTGATTTAAAGGTGCAGATTTATTTTTATTATTTTTTTGTATAAAAACACCTTGCATTCCTGCACTTTTCTGAATTGGCCCCCGGTGTTATTCCCAGAATCTCTTGAAGCCCTTTTTCCTTTTTCGGAGACAGCCACGGTTTTAACCTCCAACGTTCTCTCGGGCTCGTCTTTCAAGCGCTGATATTTCTCCAGCTCCTCTCTTTGGATGTCACTGTTACTCTGGGATTGCCAGATCTATCACCACTACTGTTTTCCGCACCTTATCTATTATTTACTCTTGTGTGCAGTTCAGAAGTGTTTGTACCGTGGCATTTTCCATGCTACATCTTCAGTTTCAGCCTGAGACAGGAGGCTTCTTTTGATAATGTTTACATGCTGAGTGAATTTCACTGTAAATGCTGATTATTTTGTTCCCCTCATTGTTAAAAGAAAAATTCACAAATTCTAGAACAATATCCAGTGTTTAAAATATTTACCCTTTAAAAAAAATAAAATAATCTATTGGTCTATCTTGTGCTTCGCAGTGAACACCTCGGTCAGATGCTTAACGTTTTCAGTTTTCCCCTGGTTGTCCTTGACTGCAACTGACAGACACATATTATCATCAAATGAAAGGTGTGTATGTGTGTGTGCTCAAGTTCCATTATTGCTGTCTTGCTGTCCAGAATAAATCGACTCGTAGCATTCCAGGGTCACGTTTAAAGTGTCTGACCTCGATCTTGTTTAAATGTACAGCTCTTTGAGAAGCGATAATCCAGACTTGGTCCGGACCACCTGCGAACTTCTGAGAGACGTCATCATGCAGGATTTCCCAGCAGAAATATTCCTGCAGCGGCCAAGAATAGTGCAAGTATGCTTTTACCATGCATTTACAGAAAATTCTAAATGATGGTTACCTCACTTACAGGGCATAGTATGCAAAATGACCATCCCATTTTAATTGGGACTGATTGGCACAGAGGCCAAACCTATTATGTTTCTTGGCATGCACAATGCACATATCCCGAATAGAGGTCGTTTTGACAATTATTGCTGGATCTATCAGCCAAAAATCCATACTGATAGTTTTTCCTGGTTGCATCTGCGCTGGATTCACTGTAATTATACAGTATAAGAGCGGCCTCTAGAGGCGATTCACTTACATCACATGCTGTTAGTTCATAGTGCATTTTAACTAAAGTTAACAGATAAAAAAAAAAAACACATTTATTAGCAATTTTTCAGTATCAAGCAAACAGTAAACAATACTCCTAAAGCATTTAATAACTTCTGTTAATGTTACAAATGGAATCTTACAGTAAAGTGTTACCATTCCATTCAAATCCAAAGCCCTCACACGCGAGTTCCTCACCGGAAACAACATGATCTCACTTCCGCACCCACTCAACTCGCCAGATTTGCCTCCTGCGGATTTCACCATATTCTCAAAGATGAAGATGCAGCTCAGAGGTCCCCTTTTTGACGCCCCTGTGGAGATCCAGCAGGAATAGCAGAAGGTGCTTGACACGCTTCGAAAAGAGACTTCTTTTAAACCTTGTAGGCCACAGAGACCATGCTTCCCTGGTGTATAGGCCAGTCCTCCCTGGAAGGGGGGGGTTGATGGGTAGAGAGGTCACATCCTCTTCATTTAGGCTGGCTTGTACATTGTCCCTGCCTTCTAACATTAACATTTATGGCTTTTGGCAGACCCACTTATCCAGAGTGACTTTCAAGTACAACTAAGCAGTTAAGGGCTTTGTTCAAGGGCCCAGCAGCAGCAGCAGCTTGGTTTGGTGGTGTTTTAAGTCTAATGCCTTACCCAGCGAGGTACCACTTCCCCACGTACCTCTTTCTAACTCCCACTGACATGCACAGTGGCAAAGGTTGAAAGTAACAAATTACATTTCTTGAGTGTTTTTTTTTTTTTTTTTTGTGTACATCTGGACTACTTTTTTAAAAAGTTGTAATTGTAATTTAACTTTTACTTAAGTATGTTTTGTTTGATATATTGCACTCAACTACATTTTAAATCATATCCATTACTAAGTAAAAGAAATTAAATTCACGGCCTGGAAACTACTGCACTGATTGATTGATTGATGGGCGGGGAACAAACGCACTAAACTTGCAAGAAAGAAAGATGAAGAAGGACAAGACAGACGCCACTGGTGCAGATCCAGCTGACAGCGAAATGCGTTCGGATCCAAAGTCGTTCAGTGTGTGTGCTCACTGTCTTGAATTTTGAATCTGCATTTCTCATTATCATTATACATTATATATTAAATTATTTTTTGAACTACACTAGAATCCCCCACCCCACCCCTGCTGTTAAAAAAAAAAGTAGGTAAATTTTACATGAGCAACTTTTTTACTTTTACATGTACATTTTTAGACCGGTAACTTTACTTGTACCCAAGTAAAATGTCATTGACCTAACCGTACTGTTACTTGAGTAGAATATTTTATTAATCTTTCCACCTCTGCACAGCGGGAACAACTCCTTCAAATTTGCTGACATGTATGTGGCCACTGGGACTGACATTGGCTGAGACTAAACTGGTTTCATTATGACTAACATTAAGACACAGAGGCCACAGTGACTGAAGGCAGAGTAGGCACCGAATTCATGCATAGGCCACGCCTCTTTCACTGGGGTGGCATGTACATTGCCACTGAAAAATTGTGGCCTGAAGGAGGTGTGGCGTGACGGGCACAGCAGCAACTTTTACAGCGACTGACAGGCATAGTAGCCACCCCCTCACAGTGACTGACAGGCACAGTAGCCACCCCCTCACAGTGACTGACAGGCACAGTAGCCACCCCCTCACAGTGACTGACAGGCACATTAGCCACCCCCTCACAGTGACTGACAGGCACAGTAGCCACACCCTCACAGTGACTGACAGGTATTGAGAGGGACAAGAAGCACATGGACTGAAAGAGGCAGAAGTTGCATTTCTGAAGTGACTTACAGGCACAGAAGCCACACCTCCACAGCGACTGACAGGCAAAGAAAGGCAACAGGAGGCACATCTCTTGAATGACAGACAGGCACAGAAGCTTTACCTGTTGGCTAGGAATCCCATACGCTAGTTTTCCTCTCACAACTCGCCGTCTTACAGCAGGACGTCGATAATAAATACCATCGAACAAGCGTATGAAGGTTACGAGTTCTTTAGTAAGAGGAGCGTCTTGCATATCGATTTAATTGCTGTATTACTACTAGACCTTTTTTTTTTTTTCCTTTCTCTCAATTTTTTTCTCCCCAGAACTTGGTGCAGCTTCTCGGCGTGAGCTCCGCGAACGATTCCAGCTCGTTGGCTCTGCACGCTCTGGCCTGTCTTCAGCAGCTCTGCGGAAACCTGAAAAGTCGGCTGGGTTTTCACAGAGATCCCAGCTTCTGCTCAGCCAAGCACGGTATAACACAGCTGACTTAACACACACCTCTCCACAACTCTGCAACTGTTTTCTCACTTCTTCATATTTCTTATTGGCAGACTGCTAGGAAAATCCAATCCGCTGAAAATGCAGAATGCTACATTTTTACGATTATGACACACCAATTCTTTTCAACACTGCAACAAACACTTCTAAGTGTCTAAATAAAGCATCCTGGACAGAATATTTCTCCTTGCTCTTTATAGATCCCCTCTCTCAGAACTCCTCAGCATCCTATCCTCAGGAGATGAGAGGGACCCAGAGGTCAGGGCTTTCGACCCCGGAAGATTTGTCTCCCCGCCCTTCTGTTTTAGGACGTCCCGGTATGAGAGTTCGAGGGGACGGACAAGACAGAGATGCCGCCTCCACCAGGTTCCTACAGAATCACGTTACTATTCTTTTGTACTGACTAATGTAAGCGTTACTTCAGGTTAATGCTGCAACAAGACTGTGCTTTGTACTGGAGTCTGTGGGCGGGGCTACGCAGCTATGTTCTAAGAAGGAGCCAGTATACCAAGTCTTAAGTTAGAAAAACAAAATAATAATAAAAAAATCAAACTTTTTGATTTGAACTTAACACGTTCGCTGTTTTAGGTTTTAAATAATTTTAAACAGGTCTTAATTTTTCCGATGTTTATGTAACGCTACCTTTAATGCTCATTGAAATGCACCCGCAGCACTTTCGAGTTTTTGTTTGTTTGTTTTGTTTTAGTGTAGTAGTTTTACTAGTCCACATTTAATTCGCAGTATTGCGACTATAAGTGAAAACACGCAACAACCAATCAGCTTTCTGTTATTGACGCGAATCTCTCTCGGATCGTACAACAGGCGTACAACGGATTTAATTATTTTTTTAGCTATGAGGAAGTGCACGTTTAGCGATTCTTGACTTAAATAAAATGAGTTTGGAATTAAAAAGGTCTTGAAAAAAAAGTCTTAAATTTGGACTTTGTGAACTATTTTAAAAAAAAAAAAAAAAAAAAATGACTGCTGTCTCATTTTCTTCAAATTTTTTGTATAAAGCGAACTGAAATAAGTCAGTACAGATTCGGTTTAACAAAAATTACAGAATACGAAGTCGTGCTTTTTTCCTTTGTTTTTTTTTTTTTTTTTTAAACAAGGTGCCTGTAGCATCTGATTATAGATTCTCTTTGACTCCATGTGTACAACAAAAACAGCAGCAGCAGCAGCAGCAGCAGCAGCAGCTCTCAGAGAGAATTCCCCCCCGGGCCCAACCTGGAGCCGGAGGGTGAGGATCTGCCGGAGCTCCGGGTGCAGCAGTGGAACATGGCCAGATTTTGTATGGAGACCCTACAGCACACACTTCCTCTTCTCAGTACAGGTAAGAGTCTTCTGTCACTTTCCACCAAGAGCCTCCAGATGTTTTTCTCATTCCTTTTCTAAGCTCCTCGGAAACGAGAGTCCTCCGACTTCAGCTCCAGATATGTTCTCTCCCCCGCTTCAACTACTCATCCTGCTCTCTCGTGTCTCCTTGTGGACGTCTTAGAGAAGATGAAGGTGTTCCAAAAGGCGCTGGAGCTGCTGTCGGACATCGTCGCGTTGCTGTGGGTCATCGTGTCCCCGCATGAGCTGTGGGACGAGTGCAGCATCACCGCGAACGAACTGGCAAGTGTCTCCGATTTGTTAACGGTGCAAGAGTCACAAGTAATGTCACGGTGCCTTGTTTGATACTTTGGAAAAAAAAAAAGTAATATTAGGTACTTGTTTGAAAAGCATTTTTCCCCCCACTTTTTTTGGTTCACAGTATGCTCAAAAATAGTGCTGAATAGATTTTTCTGCAAAGCTCGAACCCCTCCTTCATTTATTTTTAATGCGCCCTCGCAAAAACAGAGCTCGCAGCCACTCAAACTCTCTTTGAAATGTGTTGCTGCCCCCTGCTGGTTTTCCATCATCATTGACTCAAACTGAATAAAGACGCTTTGAGTTGTTTTTGTTTTTTTCGTCCCCCCCACAGAGAGAAAAGCTGCGGGTGTGTATGGAAAAACTGGGAGACATCATGCACCATCACTGTCAGGTAGCATCGTCAGAACAACCCGACTCGAGTCTGATTCACCACCGCATGTCCTACATGGGCACGTCGGTCTTCACCATTCGCCTTCTGCAGGCCCTCCTACCTGTGGAGAAGGTGAGAAGACGTGCAGTTTATAATGGATGTTTATAATTAATGCATGAACAAACAACAGGGTGCAAAGGAATGTATTATTTTATTCTGGGCTTTCACTTTGTTGGACATGTTGTTTTTCGAGACCCTGATAGACACAGTCTTTCCCTAACCACACTTGGAATAAAGTCTAGCTAAAGGTGTTCCTGTGTGGAAAAAATATACATTTCCATATACATTATATAGACAAAAGTATAATGATACCCGACTGCTTATGTGGTTCTTCCCCAAACTGTTACCACAAAGTTGGGAACACAATTGTATAGGATGTGTTCGAATGTGGTAGCAATAAAACCTTCAGTTGAACTGTTCCAGCATGGCAATGCCCCTGTGCACAAAGAAGATATGGGTTACATGGTTTTGAGTGGCATCTCCGGCCTCAAACCTGTGGAACACCTTTGTTATAAATAAGAACACTAATGAGACCACTACCAGGCCTCCTCACCCTACATAACGTCCTCGTGGACGAACGAGCACAAATCCCCATGACAACAGTCCAAAATCTAGAGCATTTTCCTAGAAGAGTGGAGGATATTAAAACAGCAAATCGGGACTGAATGTGGAATGAAATGTTTAAAAAAGCACATACAAATCTTATCATCAGGTGTCTGCAAACTTTTGTCCATTTAGTGTTGGGCCGTTTATGGGAAACGCTTCGGGATGCGCGTTCGTACTGTACATCTTCCTCTGATTAAACAACAACGCAGTAGAATCGACGCATTAACAGTTGCAAAGGGGTGAACAATTTCCCGGAAACTTTCTATGGGAACTGCATCTGGGGAATTTTTGGAAATATTCCAAGTTGAAAACTTACCAGGAATTTATGGGAATTAATTTCGAAATTTGAGGAAATGTATTGAAACTGTCATATACAAACATAAATATGAACATTTTGTTTGGTCATAAGCCGACATGCATGCAAACTATTACAGATGGCTTTTTTTGATGTGATTGAATATGCAGAGTAAAAATTCAGCTGAAATTGCACAAATTAACCAAAATGATCCTGTTTTGTAAATTCCCAGTGTATTCCTATCAATTCCCGTTAATTCCCATATATTCCCTGTTAACTTTTAATGAAAGTTTTCAAAAAATCCCTGGAATTCGGCAACCCTAATAAATATTAATGTACGACTTGACTGATGCTGTTGCTGTTACAGAAAATTAACACTTGTGCACTTCCAGAGCTTAGTAGTAATGTGTTCGAAAAAACCTTTCTCGATGTGGTAGACAGCTGATGTCACGTCAACTTGCCAACAACTTCCAAAAAGTATCAGAAATGTTATCGGAATTCCAACTCTAGATCATGTTTAGCTTCTTTGTAAATGGCATAAACAATGATTCTGTTCAAATGCCTCGTGATGACTCTGGTCAGCGAGAGATTGTACAAGCTGATGGCTTTTTACGACTTTTGACGCATTGCAACTTTAATTTTCAACCCGTTTGCGTAGGAAATTCCGATATAATTGACTATTGCTGTTGTGGCTTGTTCTTTGAGTGTGTGTGTGTGTGTGTGTGTGTGTGTGTGTGTGTGTTGTGTGAATCGTTTTACTGCTGATGGTAAAACAAACTCGGTGCAAAACGCTGCAAAAATCATTTGCAAGTCGTTCACACTTTCCTGCCATTTGGTTGCATCATGGTTGGTGTTAATAGCCTTGTAGGTTTATTTCAGTTAAAACACTTAGCAGTTGCGTTTCCACATCTTCTAGTGTGATCATGTAATTCGAGAAATATTGTTTCCAGTGCCCGAGGTCGAGAAAATAAATCCTATATTAATTTCACTCCTGTTTCTGGATAGACGTTCTGGCATTGCGGTACATTTCTTCTCCGTGCTAATCCAAGTGACCGTGTTACCACTCTGTCAGACGTACAATTCCTAACAGCTCCTATGTGTTTCACTGAAACGCAGCGAATAATATACAGTTCCTGTCAAAAGTTTGGAGTCTTGTTATTTTGAGTTTGCTTTGTTACATGCAATAAACTAGATCAGAGGCAAAAATATACAGAAATTGGCAGTGTGTGACTGGAAGAAAGTTCTATGGAGTCCCATTCTTAGCTCTAACAGCAGAGTTCCTCACCCCCACAGTCAAACATGGAGTTGGAGGCTTAATGGGTTTGTTTTGGAGCAGGGAAGGTTGGAGACTTATTCGAGGTAAAAAGAAAACTCAACCAACATGGCTACCGATCCATAATTCACCGCCATGCAATTCCATCTGGACTGTGACCGATTGGAACTGATGTCAGCATGCAACAAGACAATGACCTGAAGTATGCGTCCAAGTCCTGCCAGCTTTATTTGAAGAGCAAACAGTTGGCTGGAGTGTTATCTTTCATGGAATGGCCTGCCCACTCAGCACACCTACGAGATGCTATCAAGAAGTTTTGAGAGCTCTGTTTACAAGAAACTACTTTATTTATCCTCATTTACAGTCCACAACCTTCAAAATAGTCCCCTCACACAGCAGTACAGCTCCCCAGCGCCCACTTCCGGAAACGCCCTGGAAATCTTCTTTTCAAGGTGCAGCTATCGGATATTTTATCGATCCAAGTATTCAACCGATTATTCCATCGCTTAATCACGCAATCGGATCCTTTTTCTTTAAAAGCAACTCTCAATTATACGAGAAATTTAGACAGATCTCTTTAAATCAAATAGTAATTTTTTCCTTTTTTTAAAAAAAATTTACATTTTATTGCTAGAACATTGCTAGAAAAATATACAAGAATATCTGCGAGAACCCATTAAGTGCATTTAATTGCCATATAACATCAAAGTGCAATTACAAATATATAAATAAAATATAGAACTCAAATTCAAATTATAAAAGGTCTAAGACATTCATCAAAATAATAGTCATAAGAAATAATAATAAAAACCTAAACATTGCATTTATGTTGTGCAGCATATCTTTTAGCTTAACTTTCAATATTCTTAAACGTACGTAATTTCAATCTATATGGGTACTCACCAGTGAAGATCTAACTTAAATGATGAAGATGAGGAATTAAGTGTGCAGTACTAATGATGATGGTGATGACGATGAAACGAATGTACTGCATACTCGAAGTTGCAGCAACTCAACAAAATGAGATACAGTGAGACCGTGAAAGCCGAACCGCAATATGTTTGTGACCAATAAAAATCTTTTGTAAGAGGCAAAATCGAATGGACATGAAGGTAACTTGGAACAAGAGTATGGATTTGAAATGATCTGAAACTTTGGAAGCTTTTTGTGGCCTGAATCGTCTCCTCTACCGGTCCATTGCACTCCAGAGGTTAGAAGGTGGCACGTCAGTAATAATGGTCCATGTTGAAACACAGTGCTCCATGTGTAGTTAAATGGACTAAACCAACTTGCAAACAACTGCTTTTTTTGTATTCGAGTTACTCAAGGAATCGTTTCAGCCCTAGTGTCAAGCACCTTCTGCGAATCCTGCCGAATCTCCGGTGTCAAAACGCCGACCTTTGAGCTTCATGTTCAGGAAGCACAAAGGTCAGAGAAGTCCGCAGGAGCCAAATCTGGCGAGTAGGGTGGGAAGCGATATCGTGTTTCCAGCGAGAAGCTGGAAGACTGGGTGCCTTGTCGTCGCGGAACATCCGGACGTGGTAGCGCACGTGGTCAGAATAGTGCCAGTTGCACAGCTCCTGATATACACAATATATTTTTGGCACACTGACTTATGAAGGTCGGTGCTCCCTGTGACTGCGTGCAGCCATCAGCTGGCATGTTCCAAAACCAAGAGACAATGCAAAGTATTTCATTTGAATGTTTGGAGAAGCAAACTATCCAGAGTGTGAAAACCAGTTATTCATGCTAAGGGAGGATTTTTTAATGAAAATAAAAATAAACATCTGTACATTTCATATATTTTGTTTAGTCAAAATGAAGTAAACCTTTCTACCATTAAATGATCGAGTTTGTTGCATAGAAACAAAAGCAAAATTGACAGGCAACGTGAAGCATACGTGAATTATAAGTCGCAAAATGCGTCACGTCATTTATACCTGGGCATTACTGCCGTTAAATCATGGTTGGTGTTAATAGCCTTGTAGGTTTATTTCAGTTAAAACACTTAGCAGTTGCGTTTCCACATCTTCTAGTGTGATCATGTAATTCGAGAAATATTGTTTCCAGTGCCCGAGGTCGAGAAAATAAATCCTATATTAATTTCACTCCTGTTTCTGGATAGACGTTCTGGCATTGCGGTACATTTCTTCTCCGTGCTAATCCAAGTGACCGTGTTACCACTCTGTCAGACGTACAATTCCTAACAGCTCCTATGTGTTTCACTGAAACGCAGCGAATAATATACAGTTCCTGTCAAAAGTTTGGAGTCTTGTTATTTTGAGTTTGCTTTGTTACATGCAATAAACTAGATCAGAGGCAAAAATATACAGAAATTGGCAGTGTGTGACTGGAAGAAAGTTCTATGGAGTCCCATTCTTAGCTCTAACAGCAGAGTTCCTCACCCCCACAGTCAAACATGGAGTTGGAGGCTTAATGGGTTTGTTTTGGAGCAGGGAAGGTTGGAGACTTATTCGAGGTAAAAAGAAAACTCAACCAACATGGCTACCGATCCATAATTCACCGCCATGCAATTCCATCTGGACTGTGACCGATTGGAACTGATGTCAGCATGCAACAAGACAATGACCTGAAGTATGCGTCCAAGTCCTGCCAGCTTTATTTGAAGAGCAAACAGTTGGCTGGAGTGTTATCTTTCATGGAATGGCCTGCCCACTCAGCACACCTACGAGATGCTATCAAGAAGTTTTGAGAGCTCTGTTTACAAGAAACTACTTTATTTATCCTCATTTACAGTCCACAACCTTCAAAATAGTCCCCTCACACAGCAGTACAGCTCCCCCCAGCGCTCCACTTCCGGGAAACGTCCTGGAAATCTTCTTTTCGAAGGTGCAGCTATCGGATATTTTATCGATCCAAGTATTCAACCGATTATTCCATCGCTTAATCACGCAATCGGATCCTTTTTCTTTAAAAGCAACTCTCAATTATACGAGAGAAATTTAGACAGATCTCTTTAAATCAAATAGTAATTTTTTTCCTTTTTTTAAAAAAAATTTACATTTTATTGCTAGAACATTGCTAGAAAAATATACAAGAATATCTGCGAGAACCCATTAAGTGCATTTAATTGCCATATAACATCAAAGTGCAATTACAAATATATAAATAAAATATAGAACTCAAATTCAAATTATAAAAGGTCTAAGACATTCATCAAAATAATAGTCATAAGAAATAATAATAAAAACCTAAACATTGCATTTATGCTGTGCAGCATATCTTTTAGCTTAACTTTCAATATTCTTAAACGTACGTAATTTCAATCTATATGGGTACTCACCAGTGAAGATCTAACTTAAATGATGAAGATGAGGAATTAAGTGTGTAGTACTAATGATGATGGTGATGACGATGAAACGAATGTACTGCATACTCGAGAAGTTGCAGCAACTCAACAAAATGAGATACAGTGAGACCGTGAAAGCCGAACCGCAATATGTTTGTGACCAATAAAAATCTTTTGTAAGAGGCAAAATCGAATGGACATGAAGGTAACTTGGAACAAGAGTATGGATTTGAAATGATCTAAAACTTTGGAAGCTTTTTGTGGCCTGAATCGTCTCCTCTACCGGTCCATTGCACTCCAGAGGTTAGAAGGTGGCACGTCAGTAATAATGGTCCATGTTGAAACACAGTGCTCCATGTGTAGTTAAATGGACTAAACCAACTTGCAAACAACTGCTTTTTTTGTATTCGAGTTACTCAAGGAATCGTTTCAGCCCTAGTGTCAAGCACCTTCTGCGAATCCTGCCGAATCTCCGGTGTCAAAACGCCGACCTTTGAGCTTCATGTTCAGGAAGCACAAAGGTCAGAGAAGATCTGCAGGAGCCAAATCTGGCGAGTAGGGTGGGAAGCGATATCGTGTTTCCAGCGAGAAGCTGGAAGACTGGTGCCTTGTCGTCGCGGAACATCCGGACGTGGTAGCGCACGTGGTCAGAATAGTGCCAGTTGCACAGCTCCTGATATACACAATATATTTTTTTGGCACACTGACTTATGAAGGTCGGTGCTCCCTGTGACTGCGTGCAGCCATCAGCTGGCATGTTCCAAAACCAAGAGACAATGCAAAGTATTTCATTTGAATGTTTGGAGAAGCAAACTATCCAGAGTGTGAAAACCAGTTATTCATGCTAAGGGAGGATTTTTTAATGAAAATAAAAATAAACATCTGTACATTTCATATATTTTGTTTAGTCAAAATGAAGTAAACCTTTCTACCATTAAATGATCGAGTTTGTTGCATAGAAACAAAAGCAAAATTGACAGGCAACGTGAAGCATACGTGAATTATAAGTCGCAAAATGCGTCACGTCATTTATACCTGGGCATTACTCGTACCCGTTAAATCACCTGCGTGACCTTTACGGTTTATGTTTCTTCTCCATACAGGCAAGCGAGAACATTCCTGAGAGCACAGCGTCTGCTATTTTCCAACTCTGTCTGGATTTCCCCTTCAGTCTCGCATTTCCCAGCATTCACGAGTCAGCAGTGGCCTACCTGGAGCAGTCAAACCCGGAAAACCATAGCCTGTACTGCAGAGTCAGCCGGGCTGCAAACACAATGGAGGCCACCTGTTCCTTTCTGAAGGAGGTACAGGCTGAGGTAATGCTCGCAGTTCCTTTAATTGTTCTATTAATGAAATTTACATTTATGATAGTTTTTTTTTTTTGACTTTTTTCGAAAATGGGAATCGCACACTTGTGGTGTGCTGCTATAGAGATCATTGACCGGGTCATGTGACTCGGCCTGACACGACCAGAGTTACTGCTACTCACAACGACGATCTCCCTGATGCCGAGGAACCGTCAACGTACTGTAGGCAGAATGAGGTTACAGGAATACAATCCATATTGTGGTGTGATACAGGCTGCTTTATATTTCCACCATAGTAGCAAGACTAGCTATCACCACATACCTAAAACGGAAAGCCAAAAGGGTAACACAGGCATGAGGGATATTAGATCTTCTTCTTCTTTCGGTTGCTCCCATCAGGGGTCGCCACAGCAGATCATCTGTCTCCATACCCCCGTCCTCTACATCTGCCTCTTTCAAACCAACTACCTGCATGTTTTCCCTCACCACATCCATAAACCTGCTCCTTGGTCTTCCACTTTTCCGCCTTCCCGGCGGCTCCATCCTCAGCATTCTCCTACTGATACGAGGGATATTAGATAATAGTCATATTATGGAGACCATGGTATGTTTCTGTAAAAATGGCATTCATTCTGCAGTGTTACACACAGTTGATCCGAGAGCAAAAGAAAAAGGAATGGATTTTATGTTTCGTTAGACACTAATAATAAGGAACGAAGTCCTGATAATCAGTTCATTTTCATGACGCAGAGGAAAAACCCGCAGAAAGAAAAGCGAGGTATAAACAAGGACAAGGACACACAGCCTCGTTAAAACACAGGAGCACTGTTGCTACGTAGACTCTTTTCATCTTCACACACAGCCAAACAACGGCTGCTCGAGTGTTAAAGAGAGGGCGCTGCGCTGTGTTCATGTATTTTCAGATTTTGAGGTGCACATAAGCGGTAAAAAAAAAAAGAAAATAATGCTCATTCCAGTCACAGGTTACTGTATAGGCTGTGGGCTGGAGAGGTACACTTCAAAAGCAATAGCACGTTCTCTATTCGGAGAAAAATTTACAAATGACGGTTACAAAGAGGATAAAACTGTCCAGGGTGCAACAGAAAATCCAAAGCCCAAATGTGACCATGCAGGTCTGTGGGTGTCTGAAAGCTCTGGCAACACAAACTTGGATAAACATTTTTATTTCATCAGTCTAAAGCAAGTGTTTCCTAAAACAGTTTCTTTCTAATGACTCTTCCATGCAGAACAGGTTTGTATGAGCAATGCTAAACAGAATACAGGACTGTATTAGATTTCCAGGGCCGTGTTAGTATGAGGGGAGAATACTGAGTACAGTGGTCCCCAAGAACTCAGTTATGTTCTAAAATTCCGATATATATTTCCAAGAATTTGTATATTTTTGACGGACCTCCGCAGCCCCTATGGCACCTTAGTGAATTCATCTAGACATTTAACAGTAAATTGGTTCCTTTTTGATGCATACTCAGCAGTAATGGACATAAATGCTTTATCACTTCAAATGTATAATACAATAGTGTTTTAACAATTTTTATGAAACTTGTTGGTGAAAACATAGTTTAAAATGTTATTCCTAACTAAAAATGCTGTGCTTCGAACGTGGACTAATATATTCATTATATTAATAAATAACATTTTATAAATAATAAATTATTATGAATAATTATAATATAGAGCTCTCTGTGCAGCGTGCAGTCTCGTGTGTAAAAACAAACAGCATGCGCCTCTAAAAGCCACTCTTGTAATGACAGCCACCTTCTCAGCCTCTCCAGCAACGGACACAACCCGGTATTGTCTTTTGACGATCGCCGATAGTTCCAGCAGTCATTTTTTTAAAACCGATGAATCTATTCATGAAGATATTTCTTCTACTGGATGTTTCCCAAAACATGGCACATGCCACATTTTGCTATTTTCAGTTAATAAATTCTGTACAGTATCCCAGTGGTTACTGTTTACTAAAATATTCTGCTCTCATTGGTAAATGGAATTGGAGGTTATCTCGAATATTAACAAATATTAAATAAACAAATGATGCTCTCTGCCAGAAAGTTTGAAATGGGAATCACCACAAAAATGGTATCCCGATCACAAAATCGGACAGCGCTGTATATTTCCCATTTTAGAGCGATCTTGAGCGTCGTGGTACACGAGCCACCATGTAGGTTTGGTTGCATGTTTCAGCAGGATTGTGATTTACTCTGCAGGGAGAAAAAAATTGGCTGGAGCTGCTGGAGCTTTCCGGCCAAGCCGTAGATGGCTTTCCATACCACCAGCACCTACCGCTCGTCAAGGAATTCATCCGCATCTGCTCCTACCTGTAAGCTATTTCTGTGCTTCTCTCAGGAATAAAAAGATATTTCCAGAAATGTTATTGGCCAATTGGCTACGGTGAAGAAGCTATGAGCATTACTGCATCACTTTAAAAGTCCATAACAACAAACAGTCATGATATATACGTAGCTCAGCATTTATTGTGTTATGTGTATGTTCTGTGTTTTGTAGGTGGAAGGCTGCTCAGGCGAGCCCACTGCTTCAAACGGAGAGCCAGAAGATTCTTCTTAAGCTTTTAGCACATCCTTTGCTACCAGTGAAGACTGAGACGTACGCACGCATCCTGGACGTGGTCAAGGTCGTATAAAATCGTGATCCGAATGCTCAATATTGACGCATGCCAAGAGACCGATGCTAAACCGATGCGAAGAATAATAATATTATTGAATTTTTATTTTATTTTATTTTTTATTATTATATCCAAATAAGGACTCACTCGCATGTCACGCAAAGGCTATAAAATGATTTGCGTAGATGAATCAAAGTCGAAGGACACAGTAGGGAAAATCCGCGCACCCGCGAGTCCAGAGCTGAAACTAAAACCTGGGGAAAGATCATGGCATGAGTGGTATATGAATGAAAACCTTTTCACAGGCTCTGTGTAAATGCTGCTGGCATTGGAGGTGTGGACACGCAGTGAATATCTGATATGGAACATAACCTTGGCAGTCATAAATCATACATTAAAGAAATTTTGGAGTAAATGAACCCCAGGCATAGTTTTTCCTTATTCCGCTTTAAAAATGATCTAATTTCATTTCCCTCATGTCAACATGGGCTTGTTTTATTACAGGTTTCCATTTGCATTTACAATTCAGTGCCAGTCAAAAGTTTGGATACACGTAGTATTTTATGGTTTTTGAGAGACATGTGTAAGTTTCTATGCAACAAACAAGGGTAATTTAACGGTATGAAGATTTATTTTGACCATATAAATGTAAAAGTTACACTTTATTTCCATTGAAAAATCCACCCTTAGCATGAATAACTTCCCTACACATCTAATATATATATATATATATATATATATATATATATATATATATATATATATATATATATATAATTATAGGTGGTGTAAAGGTACACAAAATTAACAGTTTGGTACGTACCTCGGTTTTTAAGTCACGCTTCAGTACGTACAGTTTATTATTATTAACATTTGTCGACATCAACAGTTTACATTTTAAAAACAAATTGAAATAAAATGCCTTAATAATAATAATAATAAAAAATAAATATATAATATCTATTTAAATATCTATTTAAAATAAATACATATAAAATATCTAAAATATTTAATAAAATTAAAATACACTAAATCATATTAATGCAATACACATTTTTATTATATCAATTTAAATAAATAATCGATCAAATTGTCACAAATGAAAATTTTTTTATTATTTTTAATTTAATTATTAATTAATTTAAATAGTTTACATATATATATATATATATATATAATGTTAGACCCCATTCGGGTATGTAAGTGCGTGTGTTTAACATTAGATATTTAATTTTCTTATTAAATTAAATATCCAGTGTAAAACATACAGAACAAATCTGTTACCCAAATGGGGTCTAACAAATAAGAACTCCTCGTCACTCCCAACGAAAACCTCAACATCTTCAGCTTTTCTACCTCCAGTTCCACCTCCTGTCTTTTACTCAATGCCACTGTCTCTAAACCATACAACATCGCAGGTCACACCATAGTCCTATAAACTTTCCCTTTCACTCATGCAGATACTCTTCTATCAAATAAAGAAACGGTAACATAGTAATATCATTTGCAGCTGGTGTAATGAATCAAGACCCGATAGGATTTAAGAATCCAACAGCGCCTTCTGAACTCTTGTGCTTCTAACATTCTGTTTCATTTTTCCCGTAGGAGTGTTTGGGGATTCACAACGTGTCAAGACCAGCTTCATCCATCTGCAGCGGCGTGCATTTCCTCTTCCACCCTCGCGTCCTCTACGAAATCAGCGCTTTCGGCCTTCACGATCAAGCCACAGAGGTGAGCTTTCGCCTCCGTCTTCCTCTTCAAGAAAATGTCGGGACAAACGTGTGACTATTTTGACGCATCGCTTTGTAAGGATCATAAACCCGTGCTAAAACCAGCAATAAAGCAGCGCTCTTTCCGTTTGACATTGGGGAAATGGCGCATCGGTGCGCGCGTTACGTTGCGCCGAGCCGTGTTTGCATTAAACAGTGTGTAGGCTTGACATCACAGAGCCATCAACTCTGTTAATGTGTGATCCGAAAGGTGAATTCGGCTGCCAAGGATCTTCTTCTGTACCTGCTAAAAGGACGATTGATGATGACTGCTTTGAGTTGGAGCAGATTTAATGAAGCACTTTACCCGGTCATTCCCGTGCTGCAGGTACACACACTCACACACGATGATGTAAAAATCCAGAATGACTTTTAATGTATTAAAACTATGCTAGAGGGAGAAATGTAATTTTGCAGCAGTTTACTTCATACACTCCTGCTAAAAGGAAACCCACATTCACGGCTAATGAATATTCATAGTCTCGCCACGTCTCATTTCCTTTTTTTTTTTTTTCAAGGACACTCAGTAATCGGATCGTCCTGTTAATAAAACAGAGCCGAAGTGCGCTCTCTTCTCCACAAAGCATATTTATTCATCTTCATGATTTCGCTCTCACACGTGTTAGAGTCACGCCGGCACGGAGGATGCCCTGGGAAGCAGCGTCCTGCTGTTGAGTGGGCTCTCAGACGAGATCGGAGACACGGCCCATTCCTCGGCAACTCGACTCCGCGTCGTAATCAGACTGCTCTTCACCAAACAACACGTGTGAGTTCTCCTAACTGCCAATTTGGGATTCAGTTCAGGAGGGAAGAAAAAAAAAAGAAAAAGTGGAATAGTGGTGGTTAAGGGTCTGCTGAATGCACAGCACGTTCTTCTGTTTGTTCGATGTGCTTCTGAGGGTTTCCAGGCCCAATCTGCTGTCTGATGAGCCATGGATGTCTCATGACTCGGATACTTCAGTTGATCAGAATCAGAAATCGCTTTATTTACCAAGTATGTTTACACAACACAAGGAATTTGACTTGGTGACAGGAGCTTCCAGTGCAGGAGAAAGTGCAGACATACATAGGAATTACACAGTGGAGATGGAATATAACAAAAAACCAAGAAAACCAGACAATTAAATAATGTACTGTATACAGAAGTAGAAATATTTTTTGTACGAATGTACAGATGTGCTATTTACAAGTGTGCCATTCGGATTCTATGTATACATGTGTCAGTTATGATAAACAATGAATAGTTATGAATATTTTCATTTGCTCCAGTTGATAATTTTTAAAGTCTCTAGCTGTCGCAACTTTTTTCGTTTAGTTTTTGTTCAAAACAACTTGACGATTCATTCGGTATCGCGAAGCTAGTATCGTGAATTGAATCACGACTAGAGTGTATCGTTACGCCTCTAGAAGTCTAAATCAGTTTGAAAATGCGAACTAATGTTCACACCCTTTTTTTTTTTTTTTTACCAATTTATTTGATTAATAAATCAATTATCAGGAGTTAAATGCAATTTTAAATCAATGCATAGATCCAAATTCTCAGGCTGTTAATGAGCCATGTGATATTGTGTAATGCATGCGTATTCCATCGTCCAATCATGCCAGATATTGATAGTAGCAAGATAAGTGGGGCTTGCTAGGTAATCCATGCTAGGCTTGAATGAGTAACATATTTCCTTGATACATTTTGGTTTTTCAGTGCACCATTCTGTTTTTTTTTTTTTTGTGCATTATGGAATTGGATCTACCTGTGTTCCAAGTCCAGTCAAAGCCTTTTAGGAACATTTGAGGCACCACCACAAACATTTCGTAGCTTAGATATTTCTATTCCTCAATATGAGAAGCGAATAGTAGCTGTAATCCCTTGGTTAAAAAAAAGTTATGTTTAACATGGCTGAGAATTGATATAAATGCTGTGATTTAAATAAAAAAATAAATGTATGTAGTTAATCGAGTCTAAACCTCAGTATCAGCTGGTGTGTACTTTTGTATAAGCATTGTGAGAACTGCATGTGTACAGTCTGTAATACAGGGTCTGATATTACAGAGTGAGAAGCACGGCAGCTCAACACCTGGCGCCTCATCTGGACGATTCGGAAGACAACAAAACACCCCGGCCTGCTGCGGACTGCTCGGCTTTGTCCTCTCTGCCGTCTCTCTACAGTACGGACAAATGTGTGGACATCAGACTCGCTGACTCCAAAAAGTCTTTCCTTAAGGTGAACCCAAATTTCACCTTTCCTCTGTTTTCTTTCCTCAGTCAGATACAGGCCACTCAGTTGTCCATTCAACCAGGGTTTCGCCAGAGTCTTAAAAAGTCCCCCCCAAAAAAATGTAGGCCTTAAAATGTTTTGGATTTGCTGTTTCAACTATGTTAACTATTAACCAGGGTTTCACCAGAGTGTTAAAAAGTACAAATAAAGAAATAAATAAAATTAAAATTTGAAGTAAAAAATGTAGTCATATCAAAAAAAGTTTGAAATTAGCTGGTAAACAGGTCTTAATTTTCCGGTGTGGATGTAAAACTACCTCTAATGCTCACTGAAAAGCTCTCGCAGCACATTCTAATGTTTTTGTTTGTTTGTTTACTCGGTGATGTTCTTTCTTTCAGTAGTCCAAATCTCATTCACTGTATTATGACTACAAATGAGACCAGCATGCAACATTTCTGTATCTCTCTTGGATCGCACCGCAGACGTGAAATAGATTTGTTTTTTTGTTTTTTTTTTATAAGTTGGTCCCTAATGAATGGCCACAGTGGCAAAGAAACATTTTCTGAGATGGTATTAGGAAGAAACCTTGAGAGAAACCATGTTTATTATGCACCAATCAGGCATAACATTATGAGCACCTGCCTAATATTGTGTTGGTCCACTTTTTGCTGCCGAAGCAGTCCTGACCTGTCGAGCATTAACAGCATGAACTTCTTTAGCAGTTTAAGCTACAGGAGCTCGTCTGTTGGAATCGGAACACACGGACCAGCCTTCGCTCCCCATCTGCATCAATGAAGCCCCACTTTTGATAGATACTGAGCACTGCAGACCAGAACATC